>NC_061074.1:9678195-9733783 GCF_021917145.1 Hypomesus transpacificus | reverse complement strand
GACAGGTGTTTGTCTTTGGGTGTGTGCCCCCTAGAGGGGATCTGAAGTCCTGCAGGGTGCATCCATTGGGTTTAACAAGAAAATAAGCCGTTTGACTGGCTGGCTGTCTATCTGACTGTCTGGCTAGCTGATATGCATGATGTAATAACAAGTAGGTAAATCCTTTACCTCTCACACAGATGGTGACTGCAGTGGACCAGGATGTGCATACAGTGAACGCAGACCACACCCATCAACAGAAGGCAAATGGGCCCCACCTGTAAAGCACATAGAACAGAGGACTGTTCTATAAAGCACATTTACCAAATAAGCCAGGCTTATGTCAGTTAGTTGGACTCATTTCTAGTTCATTTGTTTCCATAAAGCCAACTCAACGTAGTTCAAATTCAGTTACTATGGTAACTTATGCTTCGAAACTAGCCTGGTTCAGGGCGTGATGTTCCGTAACCAGACGTTCCTGTAACACTGACCCAACGGGAGAACGTTCATGTAACACTGACCCAACAGGAGAACGTTCCTGTAACACTGACCCAACGGGAGAACGTTCCTGTAACACTGACCCAACGGGAGAACGTTCCTGTAACACTGACCCAACCGGAGAACGTTCCTGTAACACTGACCCAACCGGAGAACGTTCCTGTAACACTGACCCAATGGGAGAACGTTCCTGTAACACTGACCCAACGGGAGAACATTCCTGTAACACTGACCCAACCGGAGAACGTTCCTGTAACACTGACCCAATGGGAGAACGTTCCTGTAACACTGACCCAACCGGAGAACGTTCCTGTAACACTGACCCAACGGGAGAACGTTCCTGTAACACTGACCCAATGGGAAAAAGTTAGGCTACTGGATAATGTATTGATTAATAGTAGGCTATTTATAAAGTCAATTTAATGTGTTTAACGGGTGATGTTTTTTAATCAATGAAGTAAATGTCTAAAAAAGGACCTACGTAGCCTATCGTTTACGTCAATCATGGCGTGTCATTTTATTTTGATGAAGTGGTGGATGACGGAGCTGCTTAAAGGGAACGTTCTTTGTGGAAGAAGTAACGTAGCCGTGTGCATTGCTTTTGCCGTGGTGGATTGTATGATCCATGTTTTACCACTTGGGATGCTTAAGAATAAGTAAACAAATAAAATAACTTAAGTCTGACTTGAATTAGTAGAATTGCGCGAGCTGAAATTGGCCTTTATGGAACCGCTTTAGCCCCGCTTGATTTGTTAAGCTAATTCATATCAGGTTTGGGACTTTAAGTCCAGCTTTTTTGAGCGGCCTTTATTGAACAGTTTACACACACACACACCCACAACACAGAAACACACATGGGAAAACAAACACCAGATTATGTCCAATAAACCTGATTCTGAATATGGGGGTCAGATGGCTGTGCTGTTAGGGAATCGGGCTATTAATCAGAAGGTTGCTGGTTCGATTCCCGGCCGTGCAAAATAACGTTGTGTCCTTGGGCAAGGCACTTCACCCTAATTGCCACAGGGAATATCCCTGTACTTACTGCTCTGGATGAGAGCGTCTGCTAAATGACGAAATGTAAATTAATAGTCATTCTAAATCAAACGCATCAAAACCCAGGCTAACCCATGTCCAGGTTAACCCCAGGCTAATTTACTCAATCTAATCCCTATCCTTCCAATTACATGGCCAATTACACAGTCATCCCTAACCAACCTGCCTTTTGTACATGTTAGCTATACCCACACACATCATCTCAAATGTATAAAAAACATGCATTTAATAGCCATGCTACTCCGAGAACATTATACTCACAAAGTAAGTCTGTTAGCCACATTAGCAGTACATGCAACACACAGTGAGCATATTAGCCAGGTTAGCAGTACATGCTACACACAGTGAGCCTGTTAGCCAGGTTAGCAGTACATGCAACACACAGTGAGCATATTAGCCAGGTTAGCAGTACATGCTACACACAGTGAGCCTGTTAGCCACATTAGCTATCCATGCTACATACAGTGAGTCTGTTAGCCATGTTAGCTACCCATGCTACATACAGTGAGTCTGTTAGCCATGTTAGCTATCCATGCTACACACAGTGAGCCTGTTAGCCATGTTAGCTATCCATGCTACACACAGTGAGCCTGTTAGCCATGTTAGCTATCCATGCTACACACAGTGAGCCTGTTAGCCACGTTAGCGATACATGCTACTCACAATGATGCCTGCATTGCGCACAGCCAGAGGAAGGCCCAGCAGACCAGTCCCAATGTTGCCCTTCAGAAGGTGGATGAGCGCTTGGCTGAACCTGCAATATCACACACACACACACACACAACACTATACTCATGTAGTTACCACAGGTAACAATGTTAGCAGAGCTCTTGTATGGGTGGAGAGGTGGAGGTCTTGTATGGGTGCAGGGGTGGATGGAGGTTTTGAGTGGGTGGAGGGGTAAGTGGTGTGGGTGGAGGTATTGTAGGGTGACCAGAAGCATGACCCTGAAAAGGAGGACACTTGGGTCCAAAAAGGAGGACAATCCCAAAATGTTGTTGGGGAGGGGGAGGGGGGGGGGGGCATTAGTATGAAATTAAGACAATAACATTTGTAATTTTAATACAATCCAATACTTCAATACAAGTTCACTGATTTTCTGTTGTCTTTGGTGAAACAAGTTTAGTCAAAAGATAAAGAAAATAGGACAGTACCATTCCCCAAACAATTTCAATTGTAATAGAAATAAATTATATAATGTGGTCAGCTCACTAGCGGTTGTTTAATCATCCGCTGTTGTAGTGCCCGTCAGAACCAGCATCATCCTTGTGCCGTTTCGTAGCGCAGGCATGCCGCTCTAAAGCCCCTTTCCCCCGACTACTCAACTGTTTACCAATGCGACAGAGCTTACAGAAGGCATGCTATCTATCTGTGCTGCTCTCAGTGGCAAAGTGTAGTTCTGAACTCCACATAGGTTTGAAGGAGTTCTTTCTTTTTGGCATCTGAAAGCCCACACGAGTGGTAAATTGCGACGGTGGTCAGGAAGGGTCACAAAGGAGGGCAAAAGGGCGAAAAGGAGGAAACGGAACAACAGTCCGGACAAAGGGCTGGAAAACCGGACTGTCCGGACAAAATCTGGACGTCTGGTCACCCTAAGGTCTTGTGTGGGCGGAAGTGTGGACTGAGATCTTATGAGGGTGGAGGTCTTACGTGATGCCCTCCTCGCTGCCCGGTTTGTACTGTCTGAGAGACAGCAGCTCTGGGTCCTGGTCCTCATCAGTGTTCTCATCCGCACCCTCGCCCGGAGCCTCAATAAGCGGGGTCATCACCTCCATATCTGAGGGAGCCAGGAAAGGGTTACAGGACTGTTCTAGAACATACAGGATAGTTCTAGAGAACATACAGGCCTGTTCTAGAACATTCAGCACTGTTCTAGAACAAAACACTAGACAGGCACATACAGAGAGCTGTCGTTCTGGACATTGAACCGCTGTTGGATTCGATATACTTATATGACTTGAGGGAACGATATCATTGTTTAACCTGGCTGTTAAGTTTGTTCCTGCAAATGCAATTCTTTGGTTTCTTTCTGGACCCAATCAGGACATTATGCTAACTTGGAATGAGGCGAGAACTTATTTTGATATGCATACGGTACCATGCTTTCCCTAGTATCATAATGTCCATATTGAAAAGTCAGATTAATCCTGTTTTCATTACTGATGCAGAGAATGCGGGGTGCAGAAATACGTCAGGAAGTTACGGTCTTTATCATACGTGTAATTACGCTACTTCAGTAAGATTTTAAACATAGCTGTAATGTAGCTACCTAGCTGTTGCGACGTTCCCATCTTCCACCGGGCATCTGTGCAGCTGCCGCCGGACAGGCCTGCGTGTTTAGCCCCCGGGAGAGGCGCGAGACAGTCCGCAGACGGCCTTCTGACACGAGTAGGAAAGATAGATTAAATATTAAAGAAGTCATTATGACATCTAAAAAAACATGACAGTAACACTGTTGAAGGAGACATATTTAGACGTGTTGGCTACAAATGAACATACTTGACAAGGGTTAATCAGTGCAGAAAAGTAAATATGCTAATGTTTTTCCATGCTACAGACATGATAAACATTGAAGCCTAGGGTTAAGTTCTAGGTTTGTATATGACACTACCTGCAGTGTCATTGAATTAGCTCTACGAACGGTGGAAGTAGAAGCCGGGTGGTGATGTGTTTGGGGAAAGGATCTTACCTAACGGCTTTCACTGTCAAGATTCAGCTTTGTTTTGGTCACAAGCTCTTTTATAGCTCCGTCGGTCCAGTGCACGCGTACACTTCAGGCGTTGTGTAAGGTTCCTGAAGTGCCTATTGACACATCCATTGATCTTGTAAATTCAAAGTAGTCGTCATAGTTAAAATTGAACTTCCAGGTTAAAATGATCCGGATTAGGAAGCGTTGGATACCATCTATCCGGGGCCGACGAAAATCATGGAAAACGTCACACATCGGCGGGGGAACTCTTAAAGGCGACGTACCCAAATAGTTTCCATTCCGTTTGACGCTGTGAAGAATTTATTTTCACGTGTCGCCCACAATTAGAATGTGGTCGCCAAATCTCAACGAACACATTTCTGACTATGACAACGCACACAACAGCAGCACACTGAAATTAATCAACTCGAAACGAACTAGTGCCCACACACATGATGAGTTCTGGAACAGATTCAGTCTCAATTCGTTTTAAAAGCTCTTGCACACCTATATGCAACACTTTAACATGTGCCCTTGAAGGAAGTAATTCAGTAGACAAATGACTGAGCAGAACCGTGATACCGCTCAGCCTGGTGATTTAGTGTCTGGGTGAAAGATAGCATTTACGTGTTTCTGCTAAACCCAGCAGTCACACTAAAGCAAAGCCACTGCCATGGAGTCAACATTGGGGGGGGGGGGGGGGGATTACATTTTATATGATAATTTCGGACAGCGTGCGTGGTTGCCTCTCATAGCCTTGCACATTTATATTTCTATAACAAAAATAATAACTATTTAACTATAAAAAATATTAACTATAAGCCCAAATCCCCAATATGTTATGGGTAACACTTATGAATAATGGTCCGTTGTTAACAAGAAGTTATGCAGGAAGTAATAGGTATTACTACATTAACACCAAATGTAATACTATTAACTAATATGGAACCAAGATTAACTAAGCAGTAAGTTATAGCTAATTTACTACAAAGGTAGTTCCTTGGTTAGCATTTGGTTATTACTAAATAAATATATCCTCATTGAGAACTAGGCTACTTGTGAACTATGACCAATTACATTTTTTATTTATTATTAATTACAAAAGTAACTTATCAAAAAAGTGAACAATTCTGTTTTTTTTTTACTCTGAACATGGTCATAACCTTTCAGAAGCTTGTGCCTCAAACGGGTTCTTTGTGGAAACCAGTTTATGAATATTATAGCCCACCAAATACTTTAGCTTCAGGTTGAAATTGTGACTACTCTTACCAAAGGATGGACGTATGTTCTCTGTTTATTTCAAACTTAAACATGGTATAAGACAAATAATGATCATTTGTTTAACATTTTTTATAATTAGGAAGTGATGCTGACACGCTCGTGATTGGATTAGTTCACTATGAGCATTTGAGCGTCAGTTCCATGTCTCAGACTCCAAAGACATACCTTTATGTTACAGTCGCTGGGGAGGACTTCTCTTTAGGATATGAATATAAACATTGATGTTCTCTTTTCAAAAACAATTTGCATCCTGCATTTATGTTGCGATAAGCGCAAAACCACATCTTCCAGATTAGGTTTGTTAGAATATCACTAGTGCCTCACAGAAATGTATGCCTGTACTGTATGTGTCAAATATAAAATTAGACTTATTATATTACCAGTATAACTCATCACTAATTACTTAAGATTAGTTCAAGACTAAATCAATGTATTTATTACACATATGTAAGGTGACAGAATCACAAAAGACTGGACAATGAATACAGGAAATCAAGAGAGTATATGGTATCACAATCTGGGAGGATACAAGCTGATTAACATAGCCTCTTCAGGCACTGAAAAAGGACACTGCATGTTAAATAGCTTTTGTTTGGGTCTTTAGATAGGGCTCCCAGAAATGGCCTTGTCATTCCTTCTATTTTCCTCGTTCAAAGTTGCATGGCATTATACACTTCGGAAATATTGTGACCTCAGACTTGCCTTAGTGACAGAGGCCTTTCATAGTCACACCTTACATAGACCCAACTTATGGCTGTGCAGGCATAATAAAACAGAATAATATCAATTTATCAATGATACAAGAAACATAATTAATAGATAAGCATATTTATCTCCTGGACATAACCAAAGGTTATATGCTGATGAGGTTAATATTGCAAGTTATAAATCAAACATTGTTTATTATATTCCTCAAACGTTTTAAACAGTACTGAAATAATAGAGTAATAATTTTCTTTAATTTTTGTTAACTGATCAGTGGTTTAAGGACAGACCTCTTCACACCCTTCTGCCACTCCATGTGACATTTTCTAGAAACGCCACTGCTGAAGGGAAATCCTAAATGTGTAATTAACTTATTTGAACTTGGAAAAGTGCCAGTAGCATTTCTCACACTTGTCTTTTTCGCTGCTCTTTTAACTCAATCAAAAATAAACAACTTCCCTTAAACTCTTGCATCCCTAAGAGAACATATATTTTACATATTTTCTGCTGTATATTGGGGGGGATAGATTGGTATTTTCTCAATATTGGGGGGGACACGACCCCTCCAAAGAATGCATGGTTACCCCCTTGCAGAGCCTGATTGAAAATAAATAGGACGCTACAACACCGCAGCCAAGTTCAGGAGTGTTCACGGTGGTATTTGTAATTCACTTCTGTGACGATAATGAAATGGTGGGACTTTTAATTAAAGACCATTTTCCTGTTAATTAAAAGGGAAATTCAATTTGCAGAGGTGTGTGACGCTGGGGTCTGATCGACAGGCAAGGAGTGAAGCGCCAGCAGGGGGAGAGTGCTGTTCGGTTCCTTTCATGATCAAGGCTCGTCTCTCTCCCCTCCCAGCCTTCCACAACCACTATGAACACGTTTTTTCAGCTTTCAATCAGAAAACAGCCTGATGCCCCAGTTCACCAAGAGGTGAGGCTGATAACGGAGGCACGAGTCTGCAGGATGTTTACCACAGTATTTACTACTCATGTCATCGCCATGCTAGCGAGGAGGTGATAATTGTCTTTGGGGTAGTGGGGGGTCAGAGGTTTAGGGACAGGGTTTGTGTCACATGTATGTCCTTGGCTCCTGCCACCTTTGCAGAACCTGCTGAAATGGACATGTGTTTGTGGACGAGTCCATCCTGATTTTGTTTCAATGAAGTTCTGGGTTTGGGTAGAACAGTGAGCTGTTGGTCTACTTGGTGGATGCGGTGGGGAGACTGGCTTGTGTTGGTGTGGGCAGAATGTACAGGAGGCTGGGAGGGGGTTAGGGATGTGTACAGTAGATGGGTGCCAACTACAAACATTCAGTAGCTACAGTCAGAGAATAGTACCACTCTGGTGTTAGAAGTGGTATCAGAATATATCTATCTCTTGTCAGTCTCGTCCTGTGTGTGTGTGAACATAAGTTTTCGCTTTCTTCCTCTAATCTAACTTTCCTTTTTGCCGTCAGAAAGCCAAACTCTCTGATTACTGAGTCATTTTAAACTACAGCTGCACTGTCACTCTGCAAAGCCCTTGAACAAAGTCAATTACTCACATTTTATTGGTTGGGAAAAAAACGGAATTATCTATTCGTTATTCTACATCAAAGAAAATAAAACCTTAATGGGAAGGGACTGAGTGTTTACATTCAAAGGTTTTGTAGACTAAAGGAAGCCAATCAGTATAAAGTCAATGTGAAAACATTGATGCAGGTGATAAATGATAGCAACATGATTGACACCTTTCCTGTGGTCTGTCACTTGGATGAGGTTTTCAACAGCTGCAGGGATTCCCACAGATCTGCGTTTGAAAAGCATAACTTTCTGAAAGAGAAAGAAAGTGCCATCCAGTCTTAATCCCCCTTTGAAACTTCACAGTTTCAAATCAGCATTCAGAAATTAAAAAAATATTATTTGACCCAATTTAGCTTGAATCTCCTTCTACCTGTATGTGTGTGGAGTTAGGCAGGATAAGAGGGCAGGAGTTAGGCAGGATACGAGGGCAGGAGTTAGGCAGGATGAGAGGGCAGGAGTTAGGCAGGATAAGAGGGCAGGAGTTAGGCAGGATGAGAGGGCAGGAGTTAGGCAGGATGAGAGGGCAGGAGTTAGGCAGGATAAGAGGGCAGGAGTTAGGCAGGATAAGAGGGCAGGAGTTAGGCAGGATAAGAGGGCAGGAGTTAGGCAGGATGAGAGGGCAGGAGTTAGGCAGGATAAGAGGGCAGGAGTTAGGCAGGATGAGAGGGCAGGAGTTAGGCAGGATAAGAGGGCAGGAGTTAGGCAGGATAAGAGGGCAGGAGTTAGGCAGGATAAGAGGGCAGGAGTTAGGCAGGATAAGAGGGCAGGAGTTAGGCAGGATAAGAGGGCAGGAGTTAGGCAGGATAAGAGGGCAGGAGTTAGGCAGGATAAGAGGGCAGGAGTTAGGCAGGATAAGAGGGCAGGAGTTAGGCAGGATAAGAGGGCAGGAGTTAGGCAGGATAAGAGGGCAGGAGTTAGGCAGGATAAGAGGGCAGGAGTTAGGCAGGATAAGAGGGCAGGAGTTAGGCAGGATAAGAGGGCAGGAGTTAGGCAGGATAAGAGGGCAGGAGTTAGGCAGGATAAGAGGGCAGGAGTTAGGCAGGATAAGAGGGCAGGAGTTAGGCAGGATAAGAGGGCAGGAGTTAGGCAGGATAAGAGGGCAGGAGTTAGGCAGGATAAGAGGGCAGGAGTTAGGCAGGATGAGAGGGCAGGAGTTAGGCAGGATAAGAGGGCAGGAGTTAGGCAGGATAAGAGGGCAGGAGTTAGGCAGGATAAGAGGGCAGGAGTTAGGCAGGATACGAGGGCAGGAGTTAGGCAGGATGAGAGGGCAGGAGTTAGGCAGGATAAGAGGGCAGGAGTTAGGCAGGATGAGAGGGCAGGAGTTAGGCAGGATAAGAGGGCAGGAGTTAGGCAGGATAAGAGGGCAGGAGTTAGGCAGGATAAGAGGGCAGGAGTTAGGCAGGATGAGAGGGCAGGAGTTAGGCAGGATAAGAGGGCAGGAGTTAGGCAGGATGAGAGGGCAGGAGTTAGGCAGGATAAGAAGGCAGGAGTTAGGCAGGATAAGAGGGCAGGAGTTAGGCAGGATAAGAGGGCAGGAGTTAGGCAGGATAAGAGGGCAGGAGTTAGGCAGGATAAGAGGGCAGGAGTTAGGCAGGATAAGAGGGCAGGAGTTAGGCAGGATAAGAGGGCAGGAGTTAGGCAGGATAAGAGGGCAGGAGTTAGGCAGGATAAGAGGGCAGGAGTTAGGCAGGATAAGAGGGCAGGAGTTAGGCAGGATAAGAGGGCAGGAGTTAGGCAGGATAAGAGGGCAGGAGTTAGGCAGGATAAGAGGGCAGGAGTTAGGCAGGATAAGAGGGCAGGAGTTAGGCAGGATAAGAGGGCAGGAGTTAGGCAGGATAAGAGGGCAGGAGTTAGGCAGGATGAGAGGGCAGGAGTTAGGCAGGATAAGAGGGCAGGAGTTAGGCAGGATAAGAGGGCAGGAGTTAGGTATGGGGATAAAGAAGATGATACAAAAAACTGGAGGACAACAAAAGAGCAATTTTCCATTTATTTTATGCACCATCAGGTGTCCGTACATATCTATCTATTATTATATTTACTGTGCAACCCCTTTAATCTGTATGAATTATTTTATTTATTTCCAATTTCTGGTTCTGGGCCCCACCTAGTGAGAACTTCAATCCTTTTTAGGGGAGGTAGCGCAACAATAGGCCTCTGCACAGGAAGAATAACAAGTCTCTCGAAAATCCAACTCTCATCAATCTCATGTGACAGACCTTGTTCCAGACCAGTGTTTTGAGGGGCTCTGCAGGCTGGGTAGTGGAGGACAGAGCAGGCTGGGTAGTGGAGGACAGAGCAGGCTGGGTAGTGGAGGACAGAGCAGGCTGGGTAGTGGAGGACAGAGCAGGCTGGGTAGTGGAGGACAGAGCAGGCTGGGTAGTGGAGGACAGAGCTGGCTGGGTAGTGGAGGACAGAGCTGGCTGGGTAGTGGCGGACAGAGCAGGCTGGGTAGTGGCGGACAGAGCAGGCTGGGTAGTGGAGGACAGAGCTGGCTGGGTAGTGGAGGACAGAGCAGGCTGGGAAGTGGAGGACAGAGCAGGCTGGGTAGTGGAGCAGAGAGCAGGCTGGGTAGTGGAGGACAGAGCAGGCTGGGTTGTGGAGGACAGAGCAGGCTGGGTAGTGGAGGACAGAGCAGGCTGGGTAGTGGAGGACTGAGCAGGCTGGGTAGTGGAGGAGAGAGCAGGCTGGGTAGTGGAGGACAGAGCAGGCTGTTTAGTGGAGGACAGAGCAGGCTGGGTAGTGGAGGACAGAGCAGGCTGGGTAGTGGAGGACAGAGCAGGCTGGGTAGTGTAGGGTTGAGCAGTAGGGAACTTGCAGGGAACTTGTATTATTCATGAGAGGACTGAACTAGAACTAGAACCCTGAAGACCTCTCACTCAGCCACTTAAACAAGACACACTCACCACACTCCCCCCCGTTCCTCTGCCCCCCTGTTACCCCCCCCCCCCCCCCCCCTCCACCCCCCCCCCCACCCACCTCCACCCCTCCCCCTCTTGCCACCCCATGTTCCCAGAGGTTGTCTGCTAGTTGAGATTCTAGAAAACAAGATTTTAGAACGCTGAGATGTTTGAAAAGGGACATTCTAAGACACAGAGATTTGACATTCTAGAGTGTCTAGAACACAATAGAAACGGTTTCTAGAACACAGAGTGAATCTGAGTTGTGGCTCTTGCTGTCAACAGAAGCTCATCTACAGCAGAGGAGGCACCAGCCAGGCCTGCAGGACCCTTTTGCTGCCAGCAAGGGGCGATAGAGTCACTGTTTTCATAACATTATTTATAACTCTACTGCTGGCTCCCCTCCTCACCTTCTGCCTGCCTGTCTGTCTGTCTGTCTGCCTGTTTGTCTGCCTGTCTGTAACTGTCTGTCTGCCAGGGTCTGTAAGTGTCTGTCTGTCTGCCAGGGTCTGTAAGTGTCTGTCTGTCTGTGTGTCAGCCACTCCGCTGGCTGCTCAGGAGTCCTGCAGGTGTCACCATCCTGCACGCTCCCATTCAGAAGAATCCTCACTCCCTTCCTGAAGGAGGATCTCATTCACGGCCATGGAGCCATTCAGAATCTCTGCTTTGTGTTTGTGGAACGGCTCAGCGCGCGCTCTGCAGAACTCAGAGGGCGGCATGGAAACGAAGGATGTGTGGGAGAGAGAGAGGGGGGGAGAGAGAGGGGGAGAGAGAGGGAGAGGGAGGGGGGGGAGAGAGGGGGAGAGGGGGGGGGGAGAAAGAGGGGGAGAGAGGGGGGCAGAGAGAGGAGGGGAGAGAGAGGGGGGAGAGAGGGGGGGAGGGAAAGGGGGGGAAAGAGAGGGGGACAGAGGGGGGGGGGAGAGAGAGAGGGGGAGAGAGAGGGAGAAAGAGGGGGGAGCAGGTTTTGGCAGTGCCATACAACAACACCCCTTCCTCTCCCCTGAAACTGTTACTTTCCTCTCTCCTATTTTCTCTCTCTTATTCCTCTCTTCTGTCCCCTCTCCTACCCCCCTCTCCCTCTCTCCACCTCTCCTCCTTCCTTCCCCCCCCCACCTCTTCTCTCTCTGTATGCAGTCTCTCTCAGCTCCCCCCTGCAGGAGTTGCTATGGAAACAGACCTTCTCTGTCAGGTGGCTTCCTGCTGAATGCTCCCGGAGCTCTGATTGGCTCTGACAGTGTCTGGCTGAGTCACCTCCCTATGTGACCCAGGAACAGCCAATCATATGATTAAAAACACAACCCCATTGCCACTCCCACCCCCATCTGTCTCCTCAAGTGCCCCCCTCCTCTCTCTCCCCCTCCTCTCTCTGCACCTCCTCTCTCTCCCCCTCCTCTCTCTCCCCCTCCTCTCTCTCCCCCTCCTCTCTCTCCCCCTCCTCTCTCTGCACCCTCCTCTCCTCTCCCCCTCCTCTCCTCTCCCCCTCCTCTCTCTGCACCTCCTCAACCCCAGCAGGCAGGCAGGCAGGCAGGCAGGCAGGGAGGGAGGGAGGGAGGGAGGGAGGGAGGGGAGGGAGGGAGGGAGGGAGGGAGGGGAGGGAGGGAGGGGAGGGAGGGAGGGAGGGAGGGAGGGAGGGGGGGGGAGGGAGGTTTTACCAAAGCCCACATCGATCCTCAAACACCCCCAAGAGACCTCATCTCATTCTCTCCACGCAGGAAGTCTTCCTCTTACTGTACTCTCACTTTACCACGATCCCTCACCCAGCCCTGCTGCATCCTCATTGGCCCATGCTGCTTCCTCATAGGTCCATGCCCGCTTCTCATTGGTCCAGGCTGGCTTTCTGTATGTTGAACTCAAAAACCAGTTTATGCGGGGCAGGAAGAGGATGGGCATAGGGGTGTGTGAGAGGTGTGGGAGAGAGGGATAGTGAAGATGGCGAGAGGAGTGAAGAGAAGAAGGAAGGAGAGAGAGAAGAGGAGGGTAGGATGATAGTGTGAAAGGAGAGGAGGGGAGAGGAGGAGAAGAGAGGAGAAGAGAAGAGAAGAGAGAGGAGGTTAGGAGCTTAGGAGGTAAAGGTGAGGCCGCAAACCCCCTGAGGCTCTCAGTCTCTCTCTCTCTCTGTCTCTCTCTCTCTCTGTCTCTCTCTCTCTCTCTCTCTCAGTCTCTCTCTCTCTCTCTCTCTCTCTGTCTCTCTCTCTCAGTCTCCTCTCTCTCTCTGTCTCTCTCTCAGTCTCTCTCTCTTTCTCTCTCTCTCTGTCTCTCTCTCAGTCTGTCTCTCTTCTCTGTCTCTCTCTCTCTCTTTCTCTCTGTCTCTCTCTCTCTCTTTCTTTCTGTCTCTCTCTCTCTGTCTCTCTGTCTCTCTCTCAGTCTCTCTCTCCCTGTTTTTCTTTCTTGTCTCATCAATTCATCTTTCCGGCAGGAAATGTCTGAAAAATCTATATGAGGCGGAAATCTCCAGAGAGAGACGAAGAGGGAGAGGAGAAAAAGAGAGAGAGAAAGAGAGAAGAAGAAGGAGTTAAATTGTTCCATGATGAATTCCATGATCTCCATCTCATTCAGTTCCGCCCTCCTCAGCCTATAGAAACTGATCCTAGGTCAGAATTACTGATCTGCTCTGTAAGCATTCACGTTGGGATCAGGAGAGTTCAGGCTGACTTCAGACTCATTTAGCAGCCACAAGTAGACCCAGAGGGAAGGGTGTCAGTGTGCTACCAGGCTGGGGACGGACGTTCCCGGACAGCCTGTCACAGGTAAACAACAGCAACACCATCAACAATAGCATGCCTTGTCTTTCATGGAATCAGCGGGTGCCCCATCTCCTATGGCAACAGAACAGTTTTAAAAGTCTCTTTACAGTAATCCAGTGAAAATCGACATAATGACAACCAGCTCATTCCAAACGTAGATTATCTTGCCATCGACCATAATGCGGCCAGTGAGCCACAGCTGGTCCCATGTCTCTCAGCCCCAGCTGGTCCCATGTCTCTCAGCCCCAGCTGGTCCCATGTCCCTGAGCCCCAGCTGGTCCCATGTCCCTGAGCCCCAGCTGGTCCCATGTCTCTCAGCCCCAGCTGGTCCCATGTCTCTGAGCCCAGCTGGTCCCATGTCCCTGAGCCACAGCTGGTCCCATGTCTCTGAGCCCCAGCTGGTCCCATGTCCCTGAGCCCCAGCTGGTCCCATGTCCCTGAGCCCCAGCTGGTCCCATGTCTCTGAGCCCCAGCTGGTCCCATGTCCCTGAGCCCCAGCTGGTCCCATGTCCCTGAGCCCCAGCTGGTCCCATGTCCCTGAGCCACAGCTGGTCCCATGTCCCTGAGCCCCAGCTGGTCCCATGTCCCTGAGCCCCAGCTGGTCCCATGTCTCTGAGCCCCAGCTGGTCCCATGTCTCTGAGCCCCAGCTGGTCCCATGTCCCTGAGCCCCAGCTGGTCCCATGTCCCTGAGCCCCAGCTGGTCCCATGTCCCTGAGCCCCAGCTGGTCCCATGTCTCTGAGCCCCAGCTGGTCCCATGTCCCTGAGCCCCAGCTGGTCCCATGTCTCTGAGCCCCAGCTGGTCCCATGTCTCTGAGCCCCAGCTGGTCCCATGTCCCTGAGCCCCAGCTGGTCCCATGTCCCTGAGCCCCAGCTGGTCCCATGTCCCTGAGCCCCAGCTGGTCCCATGTCTCTGAGCCCCAGCTGGTCCCATGTCTCTGAGCCCCAGCTGGTCCCATGTCCCTGAGCCAGTCCCGGTACACGGAGCATCATGGGTTGTCTCGGGAGGGGTCGGTCCTAGATTTGACGCTTCAGGTGATGTCATAGGCTGTCCCGTAACCGACTACCAATCAGCAAGTCCACTCACGTCACATGCACACGTTTCAGTGCATCACTGGTACCCCAGGTTGACATTATCTACATTGAGTTCTACATTGTGTGTGTGCTAGTGTGTGTGTGGATGTGTTTATTCTAGATGTGAAGTCATTTTCCACAGATGTGCAGTATTAGAACAACAGTGATCGAAAGTGCGTGAGGCTTATTCACTCTCTGGTCAATGGCATTACTGTGTGTGTGTGTGTGTGTGTGTGTGTTTGCACATTATGCACTTTGTGTATGAACATGTGTGGCCGCCTGACACCATTCTTCTAGTACTGTGGGTCCTATCTCAGTGTCAGGGACTGTTTGTGTGTGTGTGTGTGTGTGTGTGTGTGTGTGTGTGTGGAGGTTGTCATTAAGGCAGTCTGACAACAAGTACCCAGTTAAATCCAGTTAAATGAAACTCTTTCAGTCATCAAATATTGCTTCAATAACGACACGCCCTCGCAGACTCGCTCTCGAGCTGCTTCATAAAGACGCCAGTTATCTTCAGGCTAGTCCGGGATATTCAATCCGTTGTTGCACAGAATAAACCCCCCACTCTCCCAGGTGGAGGCTGGCCTGGCAGGATCCGGTGCGGCTCCTTTAAGGTCGGAAGGCAGTGGCTGTTAAACAGATCTGAGACACGCGCAGCAGCACCGCCCCCGAGTGAGAGAGCTGTCTGTGGACTCCGACACCGAGCTGGGATGGAAATCATGTAGCGCGTGGAGTCTGTATGGAAAGATAACGATGTGAGGAGAAATACCGGGCGCTACTGTCCTAGAGCAGACCGTAAACCACAATAAAACGGTTTTCCTCGCTGACATCAACCGTAGCGTCATGCAGCCAGTCGGACGGTGAGGTGAGCGCTGCTGCGTTTGAGGTAATTCTCTCTTTTTCAAAGCTTTTTAAATAAGGCGATGCTTGATGCAGACAATTAATTATTGGCATATGTACCGGTTTGGTCTGGGCATCCAGACGTTTTGATGCCACAGTTCGCCAGTCTACACCGTTTTCACGGGAACAGCTGTGCCTGTGTTCCAGGTGCTGAAGGATAGCTTGTGTTTTCGGTGTCTGTCCGTGTTCGTTCGCCAGCGCGGTCGGTGCTGAAACGCAGTCTACAATTGTAACAAAAACCCGTCCTGCGACACAGTTACAAAACAACCGGAATTACGCTCGTGAAGCAGCAGGGATGTTCACTTTTAGATGCGCTAAGATCAAACGGATGCTACACTTTGCATGGATTGGGGGTCGCAGTAAGGGGCTTTTCCGTTAATCCATTTACTGCCTAGTGTGTGTGTGTGTATGTGTGTGTGTGTGTGTGTGTTTCTGGTTTGTAAAAACAACGACCTGCATTTACCGAGCTCCGCTTGCTCGTTCGTTTGCCATATCTGAAGTGTAGCGTATAGTCCCGTTGGCCCTGCCAAGCTTCCATTGAAGCTTTGTGGTCTACGGTGCAGACCAAACCATTAAGAATACGCACCGCTGTCAACACCGGCCATTGAGGACGAAGATTCCAAGATGCCATTGACACATTATCATTCGTTAGAATTTAGCTACGATGCGTTGAGGCGAGTCTAGCTGTGTTCGTTTACACGAACAGAGCGAACGGATTCGGTTGGGCAACTGTTTAAGGGCTTTTCTGGTTCGCCAGCAAATAACCTTGTAGATGTAATTCATCTTTTAAATAACATGTGATAAGAAAACCATTCACAGACATTTGGTTCGTGTCAGCCTACACACGACTTGATTATGTCAGGGTTATAAAAACAACAGTGTTTCTGATGTCAGGTAGCAGGTCGTTGGCATGGCTACTCCAAGGTATTTCTTAACAGACGGAACCCTCTCGGTCCTCCGCGTTGTTTGACCATCTGTAAAATAATTTAGTTAGTGGGTGAGAGACAGGAAACGGAACTGAGCCCTGGAATGCGAGTCTCCCACGCGCTCCATCTTTTATCACTGGTAGCCATATGGAGCCTTTCGCTCGTGCAATATTTACACCAGATCCGTTTGTCTCTACGCGCCCGTCCATGGAGGACATGCTAATTAGCCCGGTGTGTTTAGTATGCGCGCGGTACCGTCTGGTTTATTGTTCAACATCGTTAGAGATGGCTGTAGGCCTCTCCGCAAGTAGGTGTACAATTAATAGCTCCAGTTGTTTGGCGCCAGCATTAGGCCTACACGGTTTAATAAACGGTGCATTGTGAATGTGAGGGTATAAGAGTGTGATTCCTGGATCCTTATCACAGATGACATCTGTCTGACTCAGCATGTTGTCATCATACCTCTGCTGCTGTGTAGCTGTCTACAACCTCCGACTCCTCACTAGGCTGAACTGACCCAAGATCAGTTTATCCACCCTCTTCCTGGTGACTGTCAGTTCGGATCAAATCAAATAATCTGCCTCCAGATCTGTCTGTGGGAGCTGCTTTTTCCCTGCTGCATTCTTGTATCTGGTGGTTGGATGAAAGGCAGTAGAAGGTGGGGTTATCTGGGGTAAGAGGTCAGTGGGGGTCTGAGAGCAGGTGGGAGATGACCCTTGACCTCTGAGCTCCTGTCACAGCTGGCCTTGTTAAGCTCTCTCCTCAGTAGTGGATACACCATGGCAAATGTCGTTTGTTTCCAGTTAAAAAGGTTTGAAAGGTTGAAAATGTATTTACAAAAAATAGGTTTGAAACTTGATGAGGACTAAACTGTACTCTATTGCAGCGGTGTGTCCAGACATTTTTGATAGGGGTGGCACCAGGGGTGGCCCGCCTCTGACTGGGCATATAGCCAATCATATATTGGGGTGGCCAATCAGATTTCAGTTTAAGGCTCATCTGTTCTCCTCTCGTCCCCTCTCTCCTCCCCTCTCCTTTCACTGTGTGTGAAAAAAAAGCTTTGAAAAAGGTTGAACATTTTTTTTCGAAAAAAAGGTTCAAAACATATTTTTTTGGAAAGTTTCACAAAAATGTTTTTTATCATGTCTGCTTATTTATTTTTCGAACAGTCACTCACTCTCTCACTCCCTCTCTCATTCACACCAAACACACACACAAGCTCTCACACAAACACTTGCCTGTAGATTGGCCACCCTAATTCCGGTTTGCATGTGTGTGTGCTTGTGTGTGTCTCTAAGTATGCTATCCATACGGTATACATGTCTATCTGTTCTTGTGTGACAGAATGTACACATGACTGAACGAGGCTAATCTTAGAAAGCATGACTTGGCCAAACCTCCCTGAGATGGAGAGACACTCTCTCAGTCAGAGAGATGGAGAGAAAGTACTCTTAGAGGAGGGACACAGCCCCCCTATCTGGACGATTTCTTAAAAAGTGCCATGAAATGAGGCAACACCTGGGTGTAGTGTGACCAGCTTTAACATTTTGCCTTCTATTTATTATATGTATTGTCCATTTCACTGTGTACTATTCACTTTAGTTATTTTTGGTTTGATTTTGTATCGATTTTGTTGTCACTGTCTTACAAATTATTATTTTCTGTTCTGCACTATTATGACTGGTGTTACTGTATAGTTGTGCTATATATGTTGGTACTTTTAGTTCATCTGAGTGTTTTGTTGTTGCCACATAATTTAAACAATACTGGATGTTGTTCCTTTTGACTGGTATTGTTGATGGATAGTTATCTGTTGTTGTGCCTCTAGCTTTGGCAATACGGTTGTAGTGACTGTCATGCTAATAAAGCTGAATTGAATTTAGAGAGAAAGGGAGAAACTATCTTACTTAGAGAGAGGGAGAGAGAGGGAGAGAGAGGAGAGAGAGGGAGAGAGAGGGGAGAGAGGGAGAGAGAGGGGAGAGAGGGGAGAGAGAGGGGAGAGAGGGAGAGAGAGGGGAGAGAGGGAGAGAGAAGGAGAGAGAGGGGAGAGAGGGAGAGAGAGGGGAGAGAGAGGGGAGAGAGGGAGAGAGAGGGGTGAGAAGGAGAGAGAGGGGAGAGAGAGGGGAGAGAGGGAGAGAGAGGGGAGAGAGGGGAGAGAGGGAGAGAGAGGGGAGAGAGAAGGAGAGAGAGGGGAGAGAGGGAGAGAGAGGGGAGAGAGAGGGGAGAGAAGGAGAGAGAGGGGAGAGAAGGAGAGAGGGGAGAGAAGGAGAGAAGGAGAGAGAGGGGTAAGAAGGAGAGAGAGGGGAGAGAAGGAGAGAGAGGGGTAAGAAGGAGAGAGAGGGGAGAGAAGGAGAGAGAGGGGTGAGAAGGAGAGAGAGGGGTGAGAAGGAGAGAGAGGGGAGAGAAGGAGAGAGAGGGGAGAGAGGGAGAGAGAGGGGAGAGAAGGAGAGAGGGGAGAGAGGGGAGAGAGGGGAGAGAGGGGAGAGAAGGAGAGAGAGGGGAGAGAGAGGGGAGAGAGGGGGGAGAGAGGGGAGAGAGGGAGAGAGGGGAGAGAGAGGGGAGAGAGAGGGGAGAGAGGGGAGAGAAGGAGAGAGAGGGGAGAGAGAGGGGGGAGAGAGGGAGAGAGAGGGGAGAGAGAGGGGAGAGAGAGGGAGAGAGAGGGGAGAGAGGGAGAGAGGGGAGAGAAGGAGAGAGAGGGGAGAGAAGGAAAGAGACAAATGCTGGCAGAGAACTATGTTGTCGGTGTGTATGTGTGCGTGTTGGAGAAAGCACTCACAATATGGGTAAGTATGAACAGTGTGTATGACACAAACACAGTATACATGATTCCTATTAGAACAGACAGCTTCTGGGTTATTGGTTAAAGACCTCTTCCCCTCCTCTCTCTCATCTCCTCCTCCTCTGTGTGTGAGTGTGTGTGTGTGTGTGTGTGTGTGTGAGAGTGTGTGTCTCTAGTGAGAGAGGGGTCCCCCAGCCTGATGTGTTTTACAGAGCACATTTCTCCCCCAGTAATCCCCCATCACTACCTCCTCCCTCCCTACCCTCTAACCCAAGGGTGGGGAACCTTTTTACCGCAAAGGGCCATTTGGATATTTATAAAATAATTCGGGGGCCGTACAGACTAACCCTTATCAACTTAAAAATGTGCCTGCTATATTTGGTCAAACATTTAATTAACTCACCCCTAATGTGATGGCTGGAATTGCTTCTCTTTGTGAGGTTTGTGATGTTAGCTGGCACGGATGCAGCCTGCTTTGACTGGGGGTGCAGTGAACATTTCTGGGGGGGTATCATGATTACGGAAAGGGATCGTATTATTTTTTATATCGCTACCATTTTTGAGACTGCTTATCAATCCGAGTGTTAATCAGGCGCGGAGCTAGATGTAGTAAACATTCGGGGCTTTGGCCAAACCAACAACGTATTCTGGGTTTGATTTGCTAGAAAGGAATTCCACACTTCACATGCGAGCGCGCCGAGCTGGTACATGGTACGCAACGCTGCACGCCTCCACAGTCCTCTTGCACATATTAAAATGATGCTGCTGCCAACGAATAATGCACCTAATAATATGGTTCCTGCAGTGCCATGGCGGGCCGGACCAAATGATGTCGTATGCGGCCCGCGGGCCGAATGTTCCCCACCCCTGCTCTAACCCTAACCCTACACTCACTGGTACTGATACTGGGAGCGGAGGGTCAGGCCTCATGTGTGTGTGTGTGTAGGCATGTCTCCTGGTGTGTGTGTGTGTGTGTGTGTGTAGAAATGTGTCCTGAATTTTATCCTCTTCTCCTTCCCTCCTCTCATCATTCTCTCCTCTATGTCTGATGGACCTACACACTCGCACATGCACACACACACCCGCCCCCCACACACACACACACTAACTGATTGTTGTAGCAGCTGGCCTATGGACAAACATAACCCCTTCTCTCTCCTCACACATTGTCTCTTTCCCTCCTCTCTCCCTCTCTTCTCTCTCTCTCTCTCTCTCTATCTCTCTCTCTCTCCCCCTCTCTCTCCCCTTCTTCTTTCTCTCTCCCTGAAGAAGAGGTTAAAAGGTTTTGAAGTAGGAGAGAGAAAGAGTGTGTGTGTGTGGGGGTGACAATATATACGACAGAGGAGAAGGGAGAAACCGAGGAAGAGCAGAGCGGAGAGAGAGAAGAGAGAGGAAGGGGAGACGGTGCCACACACACTCTCTCTCTTACCTCAAAGCCCACAGCCTCAAAACCCCTTCACTTCCTGCCTCCTATGGCTTAAGTTTCATGCTGACCTGGTGTGTGTGTTTAGAAAAAGTGAGTGTGTGTATGTGTGTGTGTTCAGAGAAAGGCTGTGTGTGTTCAGAGAGTGTGTGTGTGTTCAGAGAGAGGATGTGTCTGGTATCCTTGAAAATCACACATCATTTTGTTAGTTTAAGGGTGTGGAGGGAAGACACCTTCTCCGGGTTATTGTTGTGTTGCTGCAAGAGAGAGAGATGGATAGAGGAAGAGATAGATGGAGAGAGGGAGGAAGTGAGATGGAGAGATATGGAGGGAGAGAGAGATGGAGAGAGGTAGTGAGAGAGAACTCAGTCTGGTTCTCATGTCTCACAGGACGGGGTTTAGTGTTTAGTGTCTGAGCTGGATGGTCGTGGGGCACTAAGCTGGTCTG
The DNA here is from genome assembly GCF_021917145.1 of Hypomesus transpacificus. Lineage (NCBI taxonomy): Eukaryota > Metazoa > Chordata > Actinopteri > Osmeriformes > Osmeridae > Hypomesus > Hypomesus transpacificus. The sequence continues at coordinate 9,712,818 of NC_061074.1, read as the reverse complement.
ACAAGATGACCAATCCTCATGTTTTTTTAAATGACAATAAAGCTGCTTGAGTTTGTGTGTGTGTGTAGCCTGTAGAAGTGTGTCTCTGGGTAGATCTTGTAGAGAGGAGAGGGGGGAGAGGGAGAGGGAGGGAGAGAGATAGGGGGAGGGAGAGAGACAGATGGAGGGGGAGGGAGAGAGATAAGGGGAGGGAGAGACAGAGAGGTAGGGGAGGGAGAGAAAGAGACAAAGAGGGAGGGAGAAATAGAGAGACAGGGAGGGAGACAGACAGACAGGGAGACAGACAGACAGACAGGGAGGGAAAGAGACAGGGAGGGATGGATGGAGGGAGAGATAGGGGGACGAAGGGGGAGAAAGAGAGGGAGCCAAGACTCCTGTCTCTGACCTCTATTTTGGGAAATAGCTCACACATGCTCTCAGTGGCTCATCAACGCACACACACACACACACACACACACACACACACACACACACACACACACACAGGGATGCTTGTTACTGTTGTCATCTTAAATGTAACACACATACATCATTCACAAGTACAATAACCTCCTTCCCTCCCTCTGTCTCTCCCTCCCCCTCCTTCTCTCCCTTCCTCCTTCCCTTCTTTCTCCCTCCTCTCCTTCCCTCCTTCTCTCTCTCCCTCCCTCCTTCCCTCCTCTCTCTCCCTCCTTCCCTTTCTCTCCCTCCTCTCCTTCCCTCCTTCTCTCTCTCTCTTCTTCCTTCTCCCCCTCTCTTCCACTGTCCTTCCACCTCCCCCTCTCTCCAGGTGAGTTGGCATGGCCCAGTGATGAACGGAGTGGTGCCGGGTGTGGTGGAGCTCTCCTCCCCCTCCTCCTCCTCCTCCTGCCCGCTCCCGGACTGGAGGGAGTTCTGTGAGCTCCATGCCCGTGCCTGCGCCGCAGACTTCGCCCACAAGTTCCAACGCTTCCTGTCTGAGAACCCCTGCTACGACGCCCCCGGGGCCGACGCCAGCTTCTCCCAGCACTTCGCCCGCCACTTCCTGGAGTGCTTCTCCTCGGTGCTCGCCCAGGCAAGGGAGAGCCAGCTTGCATCCGGCGAGGAGGGGTCGGGCGGCGCGCCCAAGTACAGCATCGTCCCCTTCCTGGGGATCCAGGGTTGCCAGCTACCTTACGGCTTGGAGCTCTACCAGCGCCGCCAGGACGCTGGCGCCTCCAGCGAGTCCCTAGACAGCATGGACAGCGGTGGGGGAGGAAGGGGGGTGTCAGGGGCCTCCGCCCGCGGCCCCCCGCCCCCCCACAAGGTGTCGGTGCTGGGGCAGTCGCGCAGCTCTGAGGACGTGTCTCTGGGACACCCCAAGGCCCGTTTCAAGAAGGGCTTCTCTCTCAGGAATATGAGTCTGTGCGTGGTGGACGGAGTGAAGGAGATGTGGCAGCGGAGGGCCTCCCCAGAGCAGGACCCCCCGGGGGGGCAGCGCAGGAACGGAGGTATGGGGGTGGGCGAGGCCCCCGGGGAGAGGTGGGCCCAGAAGCTGAGGCTCCCCAGAGGAGCGCAGGGACATCGGGCAGAGCTGCTGGAGGTGCAGAGGGAGGGGGTGCTCAGGTACGTCACCTGCTGTCGGGCTAGCCTGGCTATGCTAACTCTGTAACACTGCTGGGCTAGCCTGGCTATGCTAACTCTGTAACACTGCTGGGCTAGCCTGGCTATGCTAACTCTGTAACACTGCTGGGCTAGCCTGGCTATGCTAACTTTGTAACACTCTGGGCTAGCCTTGCTAAGCTAGCCGCTTGGCTACCCTGGCTGAGATAACTGCTGTGTGTTCAGGTACATGGTAGCTGATGACACCAGCTGCATGGGCGCCACCCAGTGGCAGAAATGTCGCCTGCTGCTGAGGAAGACCAGGAAAGAGGAAGGAGGGGAAAAGTTCCTGCTGGAGTTCTACGTTCCTCCCAAGGTAGGAACACACACACAGGAACACGTCCACACACAGGAACACGTCCACACACAGGAACACGTCCACACACAGGAACACGTCCACAAACCAGTGTTACCCACAGAATGTGATTATATTTGTGGCAGTAGGCAGGCTTGGAGCCAGACGTTGTAAACATTTGGGGCTGTCGGATGCATTGATTCAGAGCGTGCACGGAGAGAGAGGGCTATAAGCAAATCAGTTTGAATTTTAAAAGGCATTGAATACTTTAACACCACCGAATTTGTTGATTTTTATTTCACCTCTTTGAAATTAAAATATAAATGTATGTAATTGTAAAAAAAAATCAGATAAAAAAATTATACGTTCGTAAATTGATGTTGCTCAAATTCTAATTAAGAAAATCAGATTTTTCAAAAATTAGTCGAAAATATTCTGAATGCAACATCCAAGATACCAAGGATAGATAAATCGAGCCTGAATGTAATTGAACCATCTCACTTCTCTGAGAAGGGTCCAACTGCTTGCCTTTGACCGGACCCAGACACCTCTCCACTCCACAGACCCCAGGCACCGATTTCTCAACTCAAATTCTTTTGGCACCAAAGTTTTTGGATCAGAATTTCACCACTCGAATTTGAGCAGCCTGAATTTGGTTCTAATAGAATTTCTGAAGCTTGAATTTTTTTATCGAATTTTCGGCATCTGAATTTTACTGTTCGAATTTGAGCAACCAAAATTTCCGAACCTTCCGTGGTGTTTAAATTTCAATATTAAGTATTCAGTGCCTTTTAAAATTGTTAATATCTAGATATCACTGATTTGCTTCCATAGGCTATTTGCAGACCGACTGTTGTAGTGAGAGAGAGAACGCGAGCGGGGCAAAAGGGGCTGAGCAAAGCAATGTGCTGCATACAGCTTTACAATTGTATTTATTTTGTGTAATTATAACAGTACACACACATAGTGAGACATACACATGTACACAGACACACACAGACACGTACACACACAAGTAAACACACACGCACAGGTACACACACACAAAGACACATACACACAAACATACACACACACATGGTGGGAAGAGGGCACTGTTTGCCTGACTGGAGCTGACTTCATGAGGTCATGAGTGTATTTAAAGAGGAGTTTAGCTCAGTGGTAGAGCATCTGACTGCAGATCAAGAGATTGCAGGTCTAAAAAACCCCTTGGCATAGGGTCCGATAAACCATGACATTATGATCCTCCAGTAGCTGCCTGTCTGTCTGTCTGTCAGCCACAGCACATTATACAGACAGAGATAATGATACCTGCTGCCCCTGTGCCTGTCTGTCTGGCTGTCTGTCTGTCAGCCACAGCACGGCCACAGCACAGCCACAGCACAGCCACAGTACAGCCACAGCACATTATAAGGACAAAGATAATGATACCTGCTGTCCCTGTGCCTGTCTGTCTGTCTCTCTCTCTCTCTTTTCTCTCTCTATATCCTGTCTGTCTCCTGTCTGTCTGTTTCTTGTCTGTCTGTCTGTCTGTCTCCTGTCTGTCTCCTGTCTGTCTCCTGTCTGTCTGTCTGTCTGTCTGTCTGTCTCCTGTCTGTCTCCTGTCTGCCTCCCCGAGAAGAGTTAACCCTGACAAACTTATAAGCTTCTCTCCCAGATGAACACATACACATATACACTCACAGACACACACGTGCACACACACACTCTCATACCCACACATGCATACACACACTCACACACACTCATCATGTCCAGTGTGATTAAGGCAGCATGGCACAACCTTTTGTTCTTTTGCACTCTGTGTGTGTGTGCTCCAGTCCTCGAAGCCCAAGGTGAGCATCCTCCTGACAGCCATCGTGGAGGTGAGGACCACCATGCCTCTGGAGATGCCGGATAAAGACAACACCTTCGTCCTGAAGGTAGGAACCACACACACACACAGTCACACACACACAGTCCCACATACACACACACACACACACACAGTCACACACACACAGTCACACACACACACACACTCAGTCCCACATACACACACACACACAGTCCCACACACAGTCCCACCTCCTCCTCTGGGCCAGGTGGAGAGCGGAGGGGAGTTCATCCTGGAGACCATCGACTCCCTGCAGAAGAACTCGTGGGTGGCCGACATCCAGGACTGCATGGATCCAGGGTACCAGTATAGTGAATATACTGTATATACACACCTACATCTAGGGTACCAGTATAGTGTATATACTGTATATACACACCTACATCTAGGGTACCAGTATAGTGAATATACTGTATATACACACCTACATCCAGGGTATCAGTATAGTGAATATACTGTATATACACACCTACATCCAGGGTACCAGTATAGTGAATATACTGTATATACACACCTACATCCAGGGTATCAGTATAGTGAATATACTGTATATACACACCTACATCCAGGGTATCAGTATAGTGAATATACTGTATATACACACCTACATCCAGGGTATCAGTATAGTGAATATACTGTATATACACACCTACATCCAGGGTATCAGTATAGTGAATATACTGTATATACACACCTACATCCAGGGTACCAGTATAGTGAATATACTGTATATACACACCTACATCCAGGGTATCAGTATAGTGAATATACTGTATATACACACCTACATCCAGGGTATCAGTATAGTGAATATACTGTATATACACACCTACATCCAGGGTACCAGTATAGTGAATATACTGTATATACACACCTACATCCAGGGTATCAGTATAGTGAATATACTGTATATACACACCTACATCCAGGGTATCAGTATAGTGAATATACTGTATATACACACCTACATCCAGGGTATCAGTATAGTGAATATACTGTATATACACACCTACATCCAGGGTATCAGTATAGTGAATATACTGTATATACACACCTACATCCAGGGTACCAGTATAGTGTATATACTGTATATACACACCTACATCCAGGGTACAAGTATAGTGTATATACTGTATATACACACCTACATCCAGGGTACCAGTATAGTGTATATACTGTATATACACACCTACATCCAGGGTACCAGTATAGTGTACATATATTAGGGCTGTCAGGCGATTCAAATATTTAATTGCGATTAATCGCATTATATCATATGATTAATCACGATTAATCGCAAATGTATTCAATTTATTTAATCTGTTCAAATTTGACCCCAATAAAAAAAAAACTGTGCCACTGCTAACGCTGTCGCTACTAGCGTTGCCGCTGCTAACGCTGCCACTGCTGACGTTGCCGCTGCTGACGCTGCTGCTGCTAGCTGTGTGCTTTGCTTACAGATGATATATAAGGCTGGAAGTACTCTGATGATAACTTAACTCAGCCTGACAATCAATGCAAACAACCTTGGTTTTGTCAACCGAGCCGTCTGGCAACTTTTTAAAATGAAACTTCCCATTTAAAATCCCTTTCTCCATAATTCACTATTCAGCTACCGTCGGCAGTCAGTCCAAGTCATATGACGACAGGTGATTCCCACGGTCAAAAACAAACCTGAGTTACTGGCACTATTTTATTTTAATCGCGTTAAAGTGAGATTGCGTGAACGCGTTATTATCGCGTCAACTTCGACAGCCTAATATATATATATATACACACCTACATCCAGGGTACCAGTATAGTATACTATAGGAGGACACAGATGTGTCCAGATCTTCTGATAGGCAGTGTGTGTGCGTGTGGTGTGTGTGTGCGTGTGGTGTGTGCGTGTGTGTGCGTGTGTGTCAGGGACAGTGGAGATGACATCGAGCTGGCCTCCTGTCCTCATGGTCAGGCTTCTAGAGAGTTCTCCATGGTGTCCTCCTGTAGCTGTGAGCTACTGTCAGAGGGTGAGTGTGTGTGTATTTATATATGTGTGTGTGTGTGTATGTATATGTGTTTATGTGTATGAATATGTGTGTGTTATATGTGTGTGTGTGTGACTGCATCACTCGAACCCTAACATACATGAGACCAAACTGATGTAGTACTAAATGTCAAGTGTGTGTGTGTCAGGTACCCACCGTGCCTCAGAGAGGTCCTGTGGGCCAGCAGTAGTAGAGCTCTACAGCGCCCCCTCAGTCCGCTGCAGGGACTTCACCCAGCACCCCTCCCACCTGCTGCTGGAGCACTTCCTGTTGTCCCCCGACACCCTGGGTAGGTAGCGCACACACACACCAGGGTTCTACATTAACGGTTTTGATCACCAGCCAATCTGGCTGATAACTTTCAAAATTTACCAGCCAATCAGAATTTCCAGTAGCCAAATTTAATCCGGTGAAAATAAGAACAATGATCAGTTTCACTGAATGCATTTGATCATTTTATGAACATTGAGGCATGAAAAACACATAAAATCAAGTAAAATTAAGCACAGAAGTATGATGCAAGGGTATGTGAAATCACCAACACGTGACTAAGTAAGGACACGATTTATTGTAAATGGCAAAAAAATGCATTTACAGTAAAAAAAAAAATCCTAAGCAGGCATTAATTAAACCGATCTAGAATACTCTTTAATAAGAACAGTATATTTACATTACAGAAGACTGTGTCAGTAAGTAACATAATTTTTCTTTAGCGTAGACTACACGCGGCAATCCTTACAAAACATGACAACATTTTCATTGTCAAACACAAGCCATTCCCGACCCGTCAGCCATTTGGCATCACATTTTCTTTTCTTCATTTCTCTAGTGCTATCAATATCCTCATCCCCTGCCTCGTTCCTCTAGTGCTATCAATATCCTCATCCCCTGCCTCGCTCCTCTTCTCGCCCCCAGAACTTTGTCCTAACCACCGCCGCATTAAGTTAACTTTTTACTTTACTTTACTACTCTAGCTAGCTCTTATTACCTCCTATGATCCTCTATGCTTCGTTTGACTTCTTCCTTGTGTTTTCTGGTGGACGCTCCGTTCGTTTCCACGGTTTCTCGCACTGGTTTCACTTCATACTGCGCGCAGCCAATGGGCGTATAAAACGTTATCATGAAGCATTACGGAAAAGTGTTCATGGGAAACTTAACTTTGGGAAGTACTGCCTGAACAGAGCCTTATGTATCATTCATGTATCACCAGCCAAACTGGCTAGTTAGTTTTTATTAACACCCGCCAAAATGAATTTTAACCCGCATTTGGCGGGTGTTAATTTAGAACCCTGACACACACCTGTCTACATGTTAATTAATTCATCATTTGTGTTTGTATATTACAATTATATTGAGTCATTTAGCAGACACTCTTATCCAGAGCGACTTACAGTAAGTACATAATAGTACTATATATATTCATCCATGCTTGCATGTGTATGTGTCTGTGTGTGTCTGTGTGTGTGTGTGTGAATGTGTGTGTGTGTACCAGGCGTCCCAGGTGAGTCGGGGGAGGGGGGGGCCCCCAGCATGGCAGGGTTGCCATGGTTCCACGGGACGCTGTCCAGGGTGCGTGCTGCCCAGCTGGTGCTGGCGGGCGGAACCAGGAGCCACGGACTGTTTGTGATTCGTCAGAGCGAGACACGACCCGGAGAGTACGTCCTCACCTTCAACTTCCAGGGCAAGGCCAAGGTGAGGTCACTGCAGACAGGAAGTCAGGCATCCAGACAGGAAGTTAAATGTCCAAGTTCTTCTGGTGTCTTGATGTTTGGTGGCACTGAGAGTTTGAACTCTCTCTCTCCCTCTATGTCCCTCTCTCTTCTTTCTCTTTCTCTCTCCCTTCTCTCTATCTTTCTCCCTCTGTCTATATCCCCCTCTCTCCCCCTCCCTCACTCCCTCCCTCTGTCTATATCCCCCTCTCTTCCCCTCCCTCACTCCCTCCCTCTGTCTATATCCCCCTCTCTCCCCCTCCCTCACTCACTCCCTCCCTCCTGCAGCACTTGCGTCTGTCAGTGAATGAGAGTGGTCAGTGCCATGTGCACCACCTGTGGTTCCACACGGTGACAGACATGCTGCGACACTTCCACACCCACCCCATCCCTCTGGAGTCTGGAGGCTCTGCCCACGTCACCCTGCGCAGCTACGTACAGGTGCAGCGACTGCCTACAGGTAATACACACACACCCCTTACACACACATACACACACATGCACGCCATGACTGACTGACTGACTGGCTGGATGGTGTGTTCTCCCTGAACCTGCACTGTCTCCATCCCATAATACTACACTCCTGTAGTGTAATCCTGCCCCCACCCTGCACCCTGGCATCTTATGAAGGGCCTCCTGTCCAGGAGGGGGGGGGGGGGGGTAGGGGTGAGGAGAGGAGGGGGGAGGAGAGGAGGGGTGAGGGGGCGAGTACACCACAGGAACAGACCCAGGCCCCAACCCAACCTGACTGTCACAAAGACTTCCTCTGTTTCCCTTTGGGCCACTGGCCTACAAACACACACACACACATTCACACTCCCACACACTCACTCACACACATGCATGCATGCATACATACACACATACATGGACTATGTATTAAAGGTGTTGGAATGTATATGTTCAAAACCAAACATATGAAAAGACTCTTTAAATAAACCCGGAGAATATGCACTTTAACCACTTGTGAATAGTTTGATTCCAAATCCCAAACTGTGGAGATCAGTGGAAAATCTGAAATCAAAACATGTTTTGTCCTGTACATGACGGAGGACTGTGTGTGGGGGCGGGGTTTCATTTCTGCCTCCTACAGAGAGTTCAGTCTCTGTTGTTCTTCGTCTCCCTCCCTCCCCCCTCCCCCCAGATGTGAACGTTCCTCCGCTCCCCACCCCATCCAGCCGTCCGGACCCCCCCCAGCCCAGCCTCCACCTGCCCGGAGGCCCCCAGCCGGCAGGGCCCCCTCCTGATGGCCCCCTCTCCTCCTCCTCCTCCTCCTCCTCCCCCACCACCCTGCCTGGCCTCTCCCACACTGAGCCAGGCAGCGCAGGAGTGGGAGGAGCAGGAGTTGGGTTGACCAGTAGGAGCAACAGCTCAGAGCGTCTGCTGGAGGTCTCTACCGGGGGTTCTGAAGACTACCACGACACAGACGGAACACGCCGGGCGAGAGCCGTGGAGAATCAGTACTCCTTCTACTGAGGCTGGGCGGGGCCACAACCCAGGGCTCTCATAGGCCAAGAAACAGGAAGTGGACACAGAAAGTGAGGGGATTAACAGCACCTGGAACCCAGAGGCCAAAGATGGATCACCAGTTGTTGTTTTGTTTATTTGTTGTTGTGAGGAGTTTCCCGTTTTTTTCACACCAAGGAGGAAGTGAGACTTGTGGATCAGGAAGTGGTCAGCCCTCCTCAGGCAGAACTTCACCCTCTATCTCAGCTGACCTGGGGACATGGGAGGAAGACATGACACATGATTAAATGGAGAGGAGCAAGAGATGGGGGGGTAGAGAGAGGGGGAGGGGTAAAGAGAGGAGGAGGGGTGGATGGGGGGTAGAAAGTGGAGGAAGGGTAAAGAGAGGCCCCTCCTCTATAGAGATAGAGGGGGGGTAGAGAGAGGAAGTGGAGATGATACAGAGAGGGGGGGTAGAGAGAGGAGGGGAGGATAGAGAGGGGGTGTAGAGAGAGTAGGGGGATGATAGAGAGAGGGGGGGTAGAGAGAGTATGGGGATGATAGAGAGTAGGGGGATGATAGAGAGAGGGGGGGTAGAGAGAGGAGGGGGATGATAAAGAGAGAGTGGGGGTAGAGAGAGTAGGGGGATGATAGAGAGAGGGGGGGTAGAGAGAGTAGGGGGATGATAGAGAGTAGGGGGATGATAGAGAGAGCGGGGGTAGAGAGAGTAGGGGGATGATAGAGAGTAGGGGGATGATAGAGAGAGCGGGGGTAGAGAGAGTAGGGGGATGATAGAGAGCGGGGGTAGAGAGAGTAGGGGGATGGTAAAGAGAGGAGGGAGAGAGCCAGAAAAGGAGGAAGCGACCCACTGTAATTCACATGGGTTTGATTCTTTTCACTACACCACTTCCTGTCAGCCCTACCCACTTCCTGTCAGCCCTACCCACAATTCCCTTGGACAGACTCTGTCCTGTGATCATGACCCCAGATAAGGGTTTCCTGTCCTGAAGTCCTGGGACTTGTAGAGCGGCTTCCTCCTTCCCAGGAGCCTGAGGGGGGGGGGGGGGGGGGGGGGGGGGGGGGTGGACACCAACAGGAACGGGTTCAACACTGTAGGAAGATCCACATCTTCCAAGGTGGAGAGCCTCCAGGTCCTAGTGCCTGCCTTCTAGCCCTCTGAGAGACCCTGTTTCCCATCCTGGCAGAGTGGGTGTCAGAGTGGTTCAACTCACCCCTTAGTATGAATAACACCTTGGTGTCTTGTTAGTGGTGTGGCTAGTTGAAGATGTGTTTCAGAGACATGTTTGTTTATTACCCATGAGCCTCTGCTTCTTCTGCTGAGGTAAACACTTCCTGAACTCCGACATGGGTCCAGCTGTGGATAACTGGATGTAGGACGGAGGATGGTGACATTAGCTACGTTTGGCTTCTACGTGGATTCACGTCTGCATAGTCGGTTGTCACTTTGTAGAACTTCACGTTATGTAAAAAATATTTTTGATGATGAAATGTGCGATAACTTGGTTGTATGACTGTTTGTATATTTAGTGTGTTTAGAGGAGCAAAATGTACCCGCTGTTAGCTTCTAGCTAATTCAAGGTTCCGTTTCTACGGGTGACGAGTTACCGCTGGCCCCGTGAAATCGGAACTTCCGCATTGTCATGACATCGTTGTCATGACATCATCGTGTCAACCTTGACATGTTCCCCCCAGGTGTGGACCAGGACATATCAACAATACATTTCCACTCACATTCGAGGAAACCCGCCAAACTCAAAGAAACATTGAGGTGATGTACGACCTGCACTGAGGATAGATTCACCTGGAGCAGAAACCATGTCTGTTACATCAACCGCCCTAGAAAGTGTCTAGATGGGTTTTCCTTCTTTACCCGGTGTGCTTGTGTGTGTGTGACTACCCTCTAGTTGTGGTGTATTAGCTCTGAGTGTGTGTGAGATGGCTGCTGCAGTCGTGGGGGCTGGGGGCCTGAGGGCCAGATTAGAGGGGTTTAGTCCTAGTGGTGAAGGGGTTGTCCGTGAGCTCTTCTGCTGTTCTCTGGAGAGGTCAGGTGAACCCTGATGTGTTTGGTGGGCTGTTCTAGGGGGTGAGGTACATCTCTCTCTTTAGGGGTGAGGTATTGGATGAGGTAAATGTCTCTATCTCTAGGAGTGAGGTAGTGGGTGAGGTACATCTCTCTCTCTAGGGGTGAGGTAGTGGGTGAGCTACATCTCTCTCTCTAAGGGTGAGGTAGTGGGTGAGGTACATCTCTCTCTCTAGGGGTGAGGTAGTGGGTGAGGTAAATCTCTCTCTCTCTAGGGGTGAAGTGGTGGGTGAGGTACATCTCTCTCTCTAGGGGTGAGGTCAATCTCTCTCTCTCTAGGGGTGAAGTATTGGGTGAGGTACATCTCTGTCTCTCTAGGGGTGAGGTAGTGGGTGAGGTAAATCTCTCTCTCTAGGGGTGAGGTATTGGGTGAGGTAAATCTCTCTCTCTAGGGGTGAGGTAGTGGGTGAGGTACATCTCTCTCTCTAGGGGTGAAGTGGTGGGTGAGGTACATCTCTCTCTCTAGGGGTGAGGTCAATCTCTCTCTCTAGGGGTGAAGTATTGGGTGAGGTACATCTCTGTCTCTCTAGGGGTGAGGTAGTAGGTGAGGTAAATCTCTCTCTCTGTAGGGGTGAGGTACATCTCTCTCTCTAGGGCTGAAGTGGTGGGTGAGGTACATCTCTCTCTCTAGGGGTGAGGTCAATCTCTCTCTCTCTAGGGGTGAAGTATTGGGTGAGGTACATCTCTGTCTCTCTAGGGTTGAGGTAGTGGGTGGGGTAAATCTCTCTCTCTAGGGGTGAGGTAGTGGGTGAGGTACATCTCTCTCTCTCTAGGGGTGAAGTGGTGGGTGAGGTACATCTCTCTCTCTAGGGGTGAGGTAGTGGGTGAGGTACATCTCTCTCTCTAGGGGTGAGGTAGTGGGTGAGGTACATCTCTCTCTCTAGGGGTGTAGTGGGTGAGGTAAATCTCTACAGCCCCTCACCAGACACCGCGGCCAGGGTGACCAGGGACCATCTCTATAGTAACCCCACATGTGCCAATTCAAACCGTATTTTTGAAGATAATTTATTCCTCAGCCGTTGTTATAGTCTTATTTCTGTCAATGCCTCTTGATGACCTCGTCAAACTGCCTGTCCTTCCAGCACTCCCTGTTAGCACACTAACAGCTACGCAGCACTTCCTGTTAGCACACTAACAGCTACGCAACACTCCTCCTCCGCTCACACAACATGTTTCTGTTGTTTGGCTGATTTTTGAAGAGTTTGTGTAATTTTTGTACAAAGTGATGTAAACTTGACATAATAATTTATATTTATGTGAATAAAACATGAACAAATTGAAAGACTATCCTTGGTTCACAGTATATTGCCTCGTTTTAAAGTTTTTACAGAAATTTGTGTGTGCAGTTGTCAACTGTTACCAGATCATTTACACTTCAATTCTGTTCTGCCAGTAAGGCAGCATGATGAGGTGGAGTACAGCGCTCCCTAGTGGACTGGAAGGCATAGTAACCCTCCTTGTCACAGTTGCTTTGGATAAAAACGTCTAAATTAATACCGCTATTGCTTTACATATTAATTATTGCATAAGTGGAACTTGTGCTTGCTGTAGACCTATTATGCATGCATGGATATCACAATAGTATCAGACAAATCCAAACACCTGCTCTGTTGGTATGTTGGGATATGAAAGTGGTCTTTATTCTTCCTGTACTGGTGTCCAACCACAGAGGGTCATGAGGGGGATCATGAGGAGGGCTTGTTTCCTTCTGGAGAGTTTCAATACATAACCACCTGTCTTCCGGAAATGGGAGACCAAGGCACTCTTCATATATTGACATTTATATTATATATTGTCTGAATATCTGGTTGTAATCTTTGGAAAAACGTCTGTACCTCTGAGACTGCTATAGGGCCATCTTTAGTTAACATTTTGACTCCATATAAGTACACCATACCTGTTTAAATAATCCTGTCAATAAATATATCATTAGATAATAATGAAACATAGAAGTAAAACAGGTGCTTTCTATGTATGTTTAGGTCAATAGTAGGTGTACAGTCTACCCTAACTTCCTATAGGACTAAAGTGACTAACAGTGCCTACGTACTGGACTCTGGACAACAGGACTCCACACAAGCCAGAAAGCACAACTCTTCCCCCACAGCACCAGGGATTTAAACCTGCGAGCTCTCGATCAGCAAACACTGTCCCACTGAGCTGTAACGGCTTCTGCTCAGGTGTGCCTTGTGTTCCCAGTCCTCCTCACGACCTGAGGCTGAACAGGACACAGCCTCCCGTGGCCAGCAGCATTATCACCGTCATCTCAAGCATCTTCCCCGCCTTCCACTTAGCCACGTCATCCTTCTGCGCCCTCTCCTGCCTCTCCCTCCTCTCCCTCGCCTGCTTCTCTCTCTCCAGCTGTTCCCCGTAGTGAGCTTGGTAAAAGGCGTCAAAGTCAAAGATGGGCTTCCCGCCCGGGCGGGTGAAGGTCCTGGTTGCATGCTCCCGCTGCTGCTGCTGCTGGCCACCTCTGCTGGTTGCCATGGTTTCCTTGGCAGATGGTCTACCGGCGCCCTGGACGTCAGCCTGGCTGAGGATGCCACGGTCGTACTTCCTCCGCAGCGCCACGCTCCCCAGAATTCTGTACGCCTCACTGATCTGGGAGAAGCGCAGCCCCGCCACCTCGTTTCCAGGGTTCTTGTCCGGGTGGTGGAGGAAGGATTGTCTGTAGTACGCTGTCTTGATCTGGGACTGTGTGGCGCTGGGAGTCACTCTCAGGAGGTCATAGTACACCGTCCGGCTGCAGTACAGTGGAAGGAGGTCCGGGTCCCCACTCTTCCTTCCGCGGCAGTATGCTCTCCTGGAGGCGGCTGCTGGGACTGCGGGATGAGGGCGTGACAAGGCCAGCCGCAGCGCTGAGCCCTGGCCCGTTACTGTGAAGATCCCGGTGCTGAAGGCTCTCCGCTGCGTAGACGATCTGAAGGTTTCAGGGTGAACTTTAACCATGACAACACTTCTGTCCTCCCAAGACACCATCTTCCACACCTTCAACCGCGGGACAGGCAACATGCTGCGCCCTGGGTACAGGGGTGGTGCACACTCACTCACCTGAGTACTTAATGTGATAAGAGATTTAGCATCCGAGTCCAATGAACAGAAATCACAAGATGTGACACGTGCCTTGTGAGACAGACAGGTCTCGTACACGTCACCGTTGTTACCTTTGCGTCGACAAAGTATCCCGTTACAGTGCTTCCCATCATTGTCCGGCAGAACACAGTCTTTAAAGTTCCTAGTATCAAATTCTTCGGGACCGGGTAGAGTGTCTCTCGACACCGGCTGACATTCGCATATCCTCTGACCTGCTACTACCTCGGGGTTACAGGTCCAAGCGATCGAAGTAGCGGAAACCGTTCCGTGGCATTCGGCGTTGGAGAATGAATGACTTGGAGAGTGTGTCAAAGCTGACAGGCGGTACGCCACACTTCCTAATCTCCGACTGACCTCAGCCATTTCCCTTAGCTAATATGGTGGCCATCGAGAATGAACAGGGGCCAGGAGGAGAAAGCAACAGCATCCGGTTATATTTTCTCCCAGCCAACGGGAGAACTACTGAACCGGAAACTCATGAAAACTGTTTTGGTGTAAACAATCGTATTATGAAGGTTTTAGCATTGTTGATGTTGTGTATTTTATATACAGTTCACGTTGAATGAATGAGCTCGAAAACCATTTTATTTCGCCGGTTTGTCTGTCTTTTTAAATCGACTGTCCCCTGCCGACTCAGGAATATGACGTCACGGTCTAGAACATGTGGGTAGTTCCCTATAGAGTACAGCAGGTCGTAGCAATATTGTTTAACACGTTGGGGTTTAAAATTCACTTTTGTAGGGTTTTAGATTATCTAAAAGAATCATGGCCTCGAGTGGTCGACGTCCCGAACACATGGCCCCGCCTGAAGTGGTATGAAGCACATTTAATATCGTTAATTCGACCTCATATTGTTTCGCAATTTACTGGCTGGTTACTATACTACCAAAGATTGTTTGTATTTATAGCTAACGCTAGCTAGTTTTAGCTCAAATCAGTAGCAAATACATTTTTTTACTGTAATTCTCAAACGATGACAGCAAAAGTCGAAATGCAGATAAGAAATAATGTGTTGTGTATTTTATCTTACTTTGCAGTACTACAACCAAGAGGAGGCTAAGAAATACTCTCAAAAGTAAGGAAACAATTACGGAGATCGAATCAAATAAGGCTTTAGCAGTTTAGCTGCATCTTCCTGACGTAATGTTTGTAATGTCCGTTCATGTGGATAAATAATTGACGCGCTAAGCATATATTCAGGGCGTGTTGAGGAGTGTTCATACGTGTATTAGCATGAGATGTGGATGTAGTGTCTTCTGCACCTCCATGTTCGATGTTTTTCAGTTCTCGGATGATCGAGATCCAAAGCCAGATGTCCGAGAGAGCCGTGGAGCTACTCAACCTACCCGAGGACCAGCCGTGCTACCTGCTAGATGTGGGGTAGGTGGGCTAGGTGTGGGGTCGTTGCTGAATGATATGAATTATGTAAATGTAGTTGCGATCAGTGGTGTGGTGTGTGGGTCCCTGCAGATGTGGCTCAGGGCTCAGCGGAGACTTCCTGTCAGAGGAGGGGCACTTCTGGGTGGGCGTGGACATCAGCACAGCCATGTTGGGTGAGTTATGACATAATCACAGCCGTGTTAAGTGAGTTATGACATCATCACAGCCGTGTTAGGTGAGTTATGACATAATCACAGCCATGTTGGGTGAGTTATGACATCATCACAGCTGTGTTAGGTGAGTTATGACATCATCACAGCCGTTTTAGGTGAGTTATGACCAGACAGACCCTGATAGCCGTCGCTCATGATGGGGGCTTGTAGTCCAGCTTCAAGATCAAGCATGTCGCTTTGGATCAGAGCTAAATAAATAATCATCTAATATCTAATCTAGCAGATGTACTATAAGGTGAAGTGATGGTTGGATCTCCTGATCTGTAGTCAGTCTGTAAGATGAAGTGATGGTGGTGTGTTTGTTATCCAGATGTAGCGCTGGAGAGAGAGGTGGAGGGAGACCTGCTGCTGGGGGACATGGGCGAGGGCATGCCCTTCAGACCGGGAACGTTCGACGGCTGCATCAGGTGAGACCCTGGGGATAGCTGTGGACTGAAGC
Source organism: Hypomesus transpacificus (assembly GCF_021917145.1). Taxonomy (NCBI): domain Eukaryota; kingdom Metazoa; phylum Chordata; class Actinopteri; order Osmeriformes; family Osmeridae; genus Hypomesus; species Hypomesus transpacificus. The sequence goes on along the minus strand of NC_061074.1, from coordinate 9,696,620 downwards.
CACAGGTGGGTTTGTCCACGGGTGGAAAGTATTCAAGAGAATTAAAGTCTTAAAGTCTAAGATGAATATGCTGATTATCAGTTGATGAATGAAATTCCTTTAAACGTCTGCTTAAAACTGAATGTAATGCATAAACACAAAGCCACTTGTCATGTTTGCTATTTCATTTCCCTTTTCTGTTGTGTCTCAACGTCAACAAAAGGGAAATGAAAAATGCACATGACATGGTACTACAGGAGCATTCCAAATGTCAGTCCTGCTGAACTCTGAGATACCTGGCGTCTGCTTTGGCATACTTCTGTTCCATGTTCTTGTTTTGTTCCCCTGTGAATCCTCCTTGGGGAGTGTGTGAGGGACCAGAAAAGATGATGTAGAAATAAAAGCTGGTTGTAATCCAGTGTTTCCCTCCTGCAGTATATCGGATGGTTGTAATCCAGTGTTTCCCTCCTGCAGTATATCGGCTGGTTGTATTCCAGTGTTTCCCTCCTGCAGTATATCGGCTGGTTGTATTCCAGTGTTTCCCTCCTGCAGTATATCGGCTGGTTGTAATCCAGTGTTTCCCTCCTGCAGTATATCGGCCCTGCAGTGGCTCTGCAACGCTGACAAGAAGATCCACAGCCCTCCCAAGAGGATGTACACCTTCTTCAGCACCCTCTACTCATCCCTGGTGAGCTGGGCTCTCTCTAACCCTCTCTCTACCTCTCCATCTTTCTCTCTCTACTTCTCCATCTTTCTCTCTCTAACTCTCCATCTTTCTTTTTCTCTGTCCATTTCTCTGTCTCCATCTCTACCTCTCCATTCCACTTTCTGCGCCTGTCCATCTCTCTTCCTTCATCTCATTCCCTGTCTCCGTGCCTGTGTTTAGCTGTTGATTACAGCGTTTATCTGTCTGTTGGATGTTCTCATCTACTGAGTTTTGTTTCAGGCCAGAGGAGCCCGAGCTGTCTTCCAGCTCTATCCGGAGAACTCTGAACAGGTACCAGACCAAGGAGCATTACCACTCAGCTGATACGCTCAGCCAAAGCGAAATACAAATATACAATATATAAAGTACAGCGTATGTGGTTGTCACGGCGGCAGCGCTGTGTTGTCACGGCGGCAGCGCTGTGTTGTCACGGCGGCAGCGCTGTGTTGTCTCCTGATTAGAGGTTTCTGTCCTCAGCTGGAGCTGATCACCTCCCAGGCCATGAAGGCTGGCTTCAGCGGAGGCATGGTGGTGGACTACCCCAACAGCTCCAAGGCCAAGAAGTGAGTGTGTTCCCCTGTTCACCACCACCACACAGCACCAAGGAGTGAGTGTGTTCCCCTGTTCACCACCACCACACAGCACCAAGGAGTGAGTGTGTTCCCCTGTTCACCACCACCACACAGCACCAAGGAGTGAGTGTGTTCCCCTGTTCACCACCACCACACAGCACCAAGGAGTGTTGAGTGAGGCTCTGGGGTGATGTGTGTGTGTGTGGGTGTGTGTGATTGATGTGTGTTTTCTTCCAGGTTCTTCCTGTGTCTGTTTGCTGGCGTGTCCGGGGTCCTTCCCAAGGTAGGGAAACAATCTGTAGTTAAGTTAGTTTAGTTAGTTTTCTTTTGTCACCGCACTATGAGCAGTAATACAGACACACCCTGGAATGTAATGTTGTGCCTTACAGGCACATGATTAAATTCAACCAAATGGAAAGTATTGGTTAATAATAGTGCTGTCAAACGATTAAAATGTTTAATCGCGATTAATCGCATTAATGTCATAGTTAACTCGCGATTAATCACAATTAATCGCACATTTTTATCTATTCTAAATGTCCCTTGATTTCTTTTTGTCTCATTCTTTTTTCACATTTTAAAGCTCTTATCAACATGGAAAAGTGGTTCAGATTGCTTCGTGCAAATATTTTTTGTTATTGAAAACAACATTGCAATCGCCTGGCTTTGACGAGGGGGCGGAGAATTCGCATCATCTGTGTGCTTGGCCATCAAGTGGTATTTCAGACTGGACGTGCTGCGATGATAGCTCAGTTTACAACGACAAAACACACAGATCACTTTGGTCTTGTCAATGGAACCATTTGGCAACTTTTTAAAAGTAAACTTTCCATTCAGAATCTTATTGGCATCCATTTCGGCGTCTCGCGCTCGCCATCCACTCAAAACGTAACGTTAACCTACTACCATAGAATGTCTCATATCCGTAAACGGGCTCTGCTACTACGCTTTAGCCGGATTGCAAGCCAAACAAGTGTGTGGCGTGCCTGTTGTTTTGTTTCCGGTCTAGCTAGATCCGGTGTGGTGTTGTAGTTTTTCTAACTTCGGTAGTTGTTGCAACAGCATGTGAAAAAAAACTACAAAGTTTGCTAGGCCAAAAAGAGCGTTAATCGCGCGATAAAAAAATTGACGCCGTTAATTTGGGTTTGCGTTAACGCCGTTAATAACGCGTTAAACTGACAGCACTAGTTAATAACTGTTGTGTTTCCATGGTTATTCAGCCTGTCTGGTGTAACGACCTCTGGGTTAAACCTGCTGTGTGTTTCAGGGTCTGGGCTCAGAGTCGGTCGACAGAGGAGTCCCCAGTCAGATCCAGTTCACAGGACAGAGGTACACAGCCTCTACAGCAGAGTCCTCTACAGCAGAGTCCTCTACAGCAGAGCCCTCTACAGCAGAGCCCTCTACAGCAGAGCCCTTTACAGCAGAGCCCTCTACAGCAGAGCCCTCTACAGCAGAGCCCTCTACAGCAGAGCCCTCTACAGCAGAGCCCTCTACAGCAGAGCCCTCTAGATCCCTTTTAGCCATTATTGTGTAGTGGTTATAGAGGTCTGTGGAGCAGACTGAGGCCTGTTCCATAAAGAGAGTTTACTGAATAAGCCAGGCTTATGTCAGTTAGTCAGACTCATTTCCAGTGGATTCGGTTCCTTAAAGCCAGTTTAATGTAGTTCAAATTCAGTTACTATGGCAACTTATGCTGCAAAAGTAAACTGGTCCGGCACAGGCTAACTGTCAGGCTTAGCACATGTTGTTGCTTAACCAGACGTTCCTGTAACACTGACCCAACGGGAAAACGATGATTCATGCTTAAGAATATGGTGCACCTGCAATTATTGACTACTACAGGCTCCTCCCCCCTGGTCTCTGGTCAGACAGGCTCCTCCCCCCTGGTCTCTGGTTAGGCAGGCTCCTCCCCCCTGATCTCTGGTTAGGCAGGCTCCTCCCCTCTGGTCAGGCAGGCTCCTCCCCCCTGGTCTCTGGTCAGACAGGCTCCTCCCCCCTGATCTCTGGTTAGGCAGGCTCCTCCCCTCTGGTCAGGCAGGCTCCTCCCCCCTGGTCTCTGGTCAGGCAGGCTCCTCCCTCCTGGTCTCTGGTCAGGCAGGCTCCTCCCCCTTGGTCCTGGTCTTTGGTCAGGCAGGCTCCTCCCTCCTGCCCTGGCGAGACTGAAGGACCCACAGAAACATGGGTGGCCGTCGTTCTGCCTGACTGGAAAAACAAGGCTGGCTGATTTTCCGCCCTCAGACACAGTGTATCACATGACCCTCCAGCAGGGTGACCAGTCGTTCCTCTTCCACCCGCAGGAAAAGGACCGACTTGCCTGAATTCCCTGTTTATCTGTCCATATCTCTACATATTGTCTAAAACCACCTGTTCTCATTTATTTCCTCCCTTCTTTGTAAAGATCCCGCTTCAGAAACATGAAGGGCAAGTCTGCCAAGAAAGGAAAAGACTGGATCCTGGAGAAGAAGGAGAGGAGAAGAAGACAGGGCAGGTGTGTACTTCCTGTTTGGCTGTTACAGAATGACACCCACAGCCTCTCAGACGAGCCGAGTCTCCCCATTGGTTCACAGATGGGGCCTCCGGGCTTGGTGACACAGATGTATTTAATGTATTTTTTCCTCTCCCCTCTCTTTCTCTCCCCTCTCCTTCTCTCCCCCCACCTCCTTTAGGGAGGTGTGTGCTGACACCAAGTACACAGGTCGCCAGAGGAGGCCTCACTTCTGAAGGCGTGGTCAGGCCTCCCCCGCCTCTGTCCCCCCCCCTTCTCCCTGTCTGATGGGGAGCAGTGCTGTCCTGCCTGGGGGAGCAGGGCTTTCCTGCCTGGGGGAGCACAGGGCTGTCCTGCCTGGGGGAGCACAGGGCTGTTCTGCCTGGGGGAGCACAGTGCTGGACCCTCCTCTTCTACTGGACCATGTTGGATTCTTACTGACAGGAAATGAACTGATGAAGTGACTCCACACCACAAGGTTCTCTGTCCAACCAGGCGGTAACCAGGCGGTAACCAGGCGGTAACCAGGCGGTAACCAGGCGGTAACCAGGCGGTAACCAGGCGGTAACCAGGCAGGAGGCCCACAGCTCTGAGAGAAGCTTCTGTCTAAGAACTACATCATATTCTCTTAAGTGGAGCATTTCACGCTGCAAATCATATTTAATCTCACTGATGGTTTATATGTCTCACTGATGTTTATATAAATGCCTGAATAAGATGCTCTTGTGTTTGTTCCTTATTCCCAGAACGGTAGCCAAAAGGTTGACATTGTATTCATTTATCCAAATAAAGAGTACAGGAGAAGATCAAGGATCAGAAGTGCAGAGATACTCAGGGTTTCGGTGGTCAGAGTCGAGGGATGCCCTGTGTGTACAAGCCTATTTGTAAAGTAACCACATCTGGCATGTACGGTGAAGCAATATAACACTACCATGCAACAATAACGTTGTCAGCGTGGCCATGTTTCACTGAGCGTTACAGGAAGCGCAAGCAGGAACCCACATCTTATCACCTGAAAGCTGTTTCACATCTGACGTGTGGTCAGCGGCGTAACAATGACTTGGCGGGCCCGAGTGCAGATCTCACCAACGGGCCCCTTAACGACCTATAGTCAGGCGAAATTGAGTATTGAGTGTTGAGCTTAGCGATGCGCAGGGAAATTTAGGCTACTTATGATGTACAATTAATGGTTGCTACAATATGTTTTAATGAAAACACCAATGAACACAGTATTTCATCGGTCAAACTGATTTTGGAGAAACAGTATTTAATGAGCAGATAGACAAACTCATGGGAAAACATTAATACATCTTCATCAGGGGGTAATCAAACTAACGGTTTAAAAAGTGAACGCCTCTGACTCGCGAGTCTCTGGCTCTAGATATGCTTGCAATAGGCCTGGGAATGAGCATAATGGAACAGTCGATGATGAGCCGACGTATCTGCGACGTTTGAAATAGAGCACAGAGATGAGAAGAAATCGGATCATTTGCCGAGGCTTATCCGACGTTATGAATGACGTTTTGATCTGTCATGTGTGCTATCTGGGTAGCCTACTAGTCAAAAAAAAAACTTCAATGGTGAATATTTGATTTTATGTTCGTTACATATGCTAGTTTACGTTTAGTCTATCCAGTGGCGTTTTTATATGTAAAAAATTGGTGGGGCAAAAAACATTTCAAAATATAGGATACCAGTAAGCTACAAAAGTCCCTCTTGCTACTGATGTGTTTATTTAACACGTCAACAAACAGCGTGGCTCCATACAACACTTAACGACAAAGCGGCTTGCTTCTACCAGTTGTTGTAGTACACAAACTGGAGAGACAGAGACCTTCTTGTGTATTTGCTCTCCGTCCTTGTCTCTCTCACACACACACACATGTAAAATTACCACTGTCATATTTACAAACCTAAATTAGGAATGCAACCAAGCTCAGAACCAATGTGCCTACAGGGCCATGCGCAAACAGCAATGAGCTCAACACAACGGAAGGCCACAACGAAGCAGAAATACAACTTTTTAGGGATACAGATCCATTCTATGACAACAACCAGATAAGCATGGACACACTGACACGTCACCATATTTATCTATAGATCCAGCCCCAAAATATGACCAATGCACGGACCAGCACCACAAAGGCAGGATGATAAAATATGCTTTTACTCACCAAGGCTGAGAGCTCACTTGAAGAGAGAGGTGCCTTCTTTTGTATGCTAACTAGACTAACCGTTAGCCACTTTTTCTTCAAACACCACTCCACTTTAAACCTACGGTTACTTTTACCTGCAGTTTGAGCATGACAATATCGTGGCTGATGGGCACCACTTAAGCTGCTTTACTTCAACTTTCTCCTCCAAATTAAGGGTTTATAGGGTATGTAACCGGTGCTTAAGTATGAAATCCACTTTATTCATTTTCTCAAGTTATCTGGCGTTTGTGAAGCTAACAAGCTAGCTAACACAATCTAGCTATATCTCCTCGCTCTTCTTGCCGACTAATGTTGGCGACAAGCAGCCAATCAGGGCTGAAATACAAAATGACGCTGTATTGGGGCAACCGGCTCTCAGCCCCACTTGGCATAACATTTGTGTGATCTACTTTACATTACATTCTGAGCATGCGTATTAATGCTTTCCCACGTCAAATGTACATTGCATTGTGAGAGAGGGGCTAGCCCCACCACGCTCTCCTTTTTGCCGACTAATGTTGGCGCCAGAAAGACAGATAGCCAATCAGGTCTGAAATACGAAATGACGCTGTGGTGGGACAACTGGCTCTAAGCCCCACTTGGCATCAAATTTGTGTGATCTACTTACATTACATTACATTCTGAGCATGCGTATTAAAACTTTCTCACGTCCAATGTACATTGCATTGTGAGAGAGGGGCTAGCCCCACCAGAGCCCCACCTTCACTATTAGCCTATGCTAACTCGAATTGGCAGAACGTCTGAAGCAGCAAGGCAGGGACCAATGAACATGAAATTAAATCTTAACACAAACGAATGAAACGAAACAATTTAGGAAGACGCTATATTCATAGATAGTAAATTATTCGAAGTAAACGAAAATAAAAATGTTTGAGAAATAAAAAGTAGCATCATTTTGTTGCAGTTCTTTATGTTGATAACAGGTGGGGCACTGCCCCTAATGACCAGTCGCCACTGAGTCTATCTAGCTTTAGCTATTTTCCGACTACATCCTGCACAAAGTTTACAATATCTAACCTGGCTGCTGCCTGTTATAGCCTAGACCTATATGTGCATTTTTATGACGTTTAATACTGCATACACCAGACAGTAAACGTTATGTAATGATTAGCCGACCCTGGTGGCTGAGTTTCACCCTCATTGCTGTTGCCGGGCTGGGGGTCAGACGTTGCGTCCTGAACACGCTTCGCCACAAATCCAAATGAGGATAGTTTTGACAGCTTTGCCACCCTTACATCTTACTCCTTTCGTTCCTGCCGCTTTCTGGAGCCACTTTTATGTTTAAAGGGCATGGCATGGGGTACCCTAATTCGCTTCAAGACGCTAATGCTACACAACTGTATCCAAACAACAACTGTCTGTGGTATTCCAACAACTGGAGGGAACAATCGTGTGTGGGTGGGCGGGAATCTTTGACAACAATATTACCCAGACATCCTTGCTATTTTTCGAGGGCAATATTACTTAATAAAAATGAGATTTGTTTCATTCAGCAAAAGGCAAATGAGGACAAATGAATTATTTGCTGTTGTTAAGACTGACTGTTTTTAAAATGTTTATTGGGCAGGTGATAGCTCATAATTATGAATAACTGATGACATGAATAACATCATAATTGAGAAATGTTTGCGAATTGATGTGAGTGGATCATATGTCGGCAGCTGTTTGCTGTTTCAGAATAGAGCTTGGGGCCCGGTCAGATTGTCTCACTTTTACGATGAGATCGAGGACGGGCCCCTTTCGCCACGGGCCCTAGTGCAGCTGCACTCCCTATAGTTACGCCACTGCGTTTGGTTGTGTAGTTACATATCAAGCTCGGGAAGCAACGGTGTGGGTTAAGGTATCTATTTTGCTTTCTACCAACAGAAGTGATTGTCACACAAAACACCACCTCCATCCCGACTAATTTGGGCTTTAAAACGATTCTCCAATAAGTGATTATTCTTATCACGGGGTTATACATTGTATTTTATTACAACTATAAATATGCGTATCCGCGTCGTTGACCTATGCTGTCGCCTCACATTTCATGCGCGTCACCCAACTGTCCCCCTTCTACCCAGGGTAGATTTGCAGCTCGCAATCAAGCCGATAGACGCGCGCTCTACAACCTCGCGTCGCCGCCCTTTCATAGAATTTATTGCTGAGAAAAAAAGATTATAAATCAAAGAAGATCTTGGTCTTATATCACAAGACACAGGTGTCCCCGTGCGGACCGCCGAGGGTTCCAGATCATAATCATGAAAGATCGCACGCATGAACTAAGACAGGTGAGTAGTGTTTTAAAGGCTAAAATATTCTGCTGTTTCAAAGCAAGCGACTTTCCAAATTTTTGCTGATTCTCTTACTAGCCTTGTCTCAATAGAAGAATTGCGGACGAGGTGGACTATTAGTCTTAAGTTGAGTAACAGTTGAAAAAATATGCAAAAACCTATAGTGTTTTCATTCAAACGTATCTTTAAAAGTCAAAGTCTCTCTCTCTCTCTCTCTCTCTCTGGGTGGGAGGCGGAGGGTTGGGAAGGTGGAGGAGTAGAGAGGAGGCTGGGGGAGAGTGGTGGAAGAGGGGGAGAGTGGTAGTGGTATTAGAGAAGCTCTTTCCTCTCCACAGCCCTGACAGGATAGCCTCTCCTAGAGAACCGTGTTTGTCTGACATCCTCTGTCTGTAACGATGACTAGGACCTGCTGTTTATACAGCTGTCATCTTTTGATTTAGGTGAATGCATATACTGAATCTCCTGCTATCATTAAGAGATAATGAAGCAAAAGAGATTAAATTGTGTATGTGAGTGTGTGTGTGGTACATTGATGTATAACGCTAAGTGTTAATTCTCTGTCCCTTAGTCCTGATTAAATAACAGCTAAACTGTTCTAGTGGCATAGCTTGTTACTCTTTATCTGTGTGTGTGTGTGTGTGTGTTTGTTTGTGTGTGACAGGGGAAGGAGGAGGAGGAGGCTGTGGTGGGGTTGGACAAGGCCTTCATGGAACAATTCTTTGAACAGGTGAGATCTTCTCTCCTCTTCTCATTCTCCTCCTCTCCTTCACTTCCACTTATCTCCTTTCATTTATCTCCTCTCCTTTCTTCTTCTCCTCCTTACTCTCCTCTTACCTTCCTCTCATTGTCGTCCTCTCAGCCTCATGTCACTTTGGTAACAGGCATCTGCTAAGTGAGTACATGTCAGATGTGGCAGGAACTTTTGATGTAAAACCCTCACAGATACATGCAGTCTGGTGGATGAGGAGGGGCTGCGAGGCTAACATCCACAAGAGGCAGGGAGGGAGAGAAGGAGAGAAGGAGAGAAGGAGAGAAGGAGAGAAGGAGAGAAGGAGAGAAGGAGAGAAGGAGAAAGCAAAATCAGTCATACTGATTAAACAGGACATTCTAACAATGTAAATAACCCCTTATAACCAGGGCCGGACTGGCCATCGGGGATACCGGGAGAACCCCTGGTGGGCCGACGGGGTTGGGATGGTCCAAAACACCGGCCCACTTCCATTACCAACCGGCCCTCTGACATCGCCAGCATCTCATATTATTTCACATGTCACAGCTTGAATACGTAAAAATAATTCTCAGACCTTTTGAAGTCTGGATTCACTGACTGATATTTATACTGGTCCTTGCGATCTGTATTTACACTCAGGGTGCCGATTTTTCAAAACATTTCTGACCTGTCTTCTGAAATGTGTTCTTACGGACTTTTCGTTAAACGGAAGTTTAACGTAAGAAATTCAACATATATGATGTAATTTCTTTGTAATCATCCAAAATAATGCTATAAGTGTATATGGGTATTTTTCCAAGTAGGCCAATGACTGGTCGATACGTGCGATCGATGCATTGAGTGGACAACGTGTTTTGAGTGGGCCGCGCACCGTTTACTGAGTGGGCCGGTCTGACAGTAAAACTCCCGGGCCACTTTTTCCCCCCAGTCCGTCCCTGCTTATAGCTGGGGAGGGGAGTGAGGGTAGAGGGTAGTTTCTTCTCAACTTATTTAGAAGATACATTGGTAACACTTTAGATGAGCTCACCAAATTCATAATTTATTAACCAATGTGTTACTTATTAGTTAACGGTTTGTTCACCATTAGTTATTTGTTGTTCATACAAAATGTATCATTAGTAAAGCATTAGTAAAGCTAAACCCTAACCAAAACTTAAACCCTAAACCTAAACCCTAGCCCTAAACCCGAACCCTAACCCTAACTGTGTGAACAAATGCTTTACTAATGATACATTTTGTATACACAATAAATAGCTAATGGTGAACAAACCGTTAACTAATAGTTAACAAATTGGTTAATAAATTATGAATTTGGTGAGCTCATCTAAAGTGTTACCGATACATTTTTGCGCTTCTGTTTCTCCTTCTCTCCTTCCATCTCTCTTTCCTCTATCCTCTCCTCCCCTCTCATTCCTTCTCTCCTTCCATCTCTCTTTCCTCTATCCTCTCCTCTCATTCCTTCTCTCCTTCCATCTCTCTCTTTCCTCTATCCTCTCCTCCTCTCTCATTCCTTATCTCCTTCCATCTCTATCTTTCCTCTATCCTCTCCTCCCCTCTCATTCCTTCTCTCCTTCCATCTCTCTTTCCTCTATCCTCTCCTCTCATTCCTTCTCTCCTTCCATCTCTCTCTTTCCTCTATCCTCTCCTCCTCTCTCATTCCTTCTCTCCTTCCATCTCTATCTTTCCTCTATCCTCTCCTCCCCTCTCATTCCTTCTCTACTCTCCGGCCCCCCCCCCCCCCCCCCCCCAGGTGGAGGAGATCCGGGTGTGTATCGACTGCCTGGCTGAGAAGGTGGAGGAGGTGAAGAGCAAACACAGCGCTATCCTGGCCTCACCCAACCCTGATGAGGGTGAGGGAGGGAGCGAGGGAGGGAGGGAGGGAGGGAGGGAGGGAGGGAGGGAGGGGGGGAGGGAGGGAGGGAGGGAGAGGGAGGGTTAGGGTTGGTGTTCTCACTGTTACATTAGTGTGTGTGTGTGTGCTTGGACCCTAACCCCACCAAGGACTCTGGACGATCAATATACTCAGCAAACACACAATGAATACATTCCAACAAATGCCTCTGTCTCTCTGTTTGGATCTCTCTGTCTCTGTCGCTCTCTCTGTCTCTCTCTCTGTCTCGCTCTGAATCGCTCTGTCTGTCTCTTTCTCTCTGTCGCTCTCTGTCTCTCTGTCTCTGTCTCTTTCACTGTCTCTCTCTGTCTCTCTCTCTCAGTCTCACTCTTAACTGTGATCCAATAAGCCTGAATCTTCCAGCATACAGCAGTGCTGTGGTGAGGCTGTGATGAGTTCAGAATGTGTTTACTCTGTGTGGAAGGCATGGCAGTACAGTGTTCTCTATCCCCAAGGCAAACAGGCAAGGATCACATCCTCCTCCTTCTTTTCTCCTCCTTCTCTCTCTCTCCTCCTCTCTCTCTCCTCTCTCTCCTCCTCTCTCTCTCTCTCTCTCTCTCTCTCTCTCTCTCTCTCTCTCTCTCTCTCTCTCCTCCTCTCTCTCTCTCTCTCTCTCTCTCTCTCTCCTCTCTCTCTCTCTCTCTCTCTCTCTCTCTCTCTTCTCTCCTCTCTCTCTCCTCTCTCTCCTCCTCTCTCTCCTCTCTCTCCTCTCTCTCTCTCTCTCTCTCTCTCTCTCTCTCTCTCTCTCTCTCTCCTCTCTCCATGGTCTCTCTCTCTCTTTCTCTCTCTCTCTCTCTCTCTCTCTCTCTCTCTCTCTCTCTCTCTCTCCATGGTCTCTCTCCTCCTCTCTCTCTCTCCTCTCTCTCCTGCTGTCTCTCTCCTCTCTCTCTCAATTCAATTCAATTTAGTTTTATTAGAATGACAGTCATTACAACCGTATTGCCAAAGCAAGAGGCACAACAACAGACAACCATACATCAACAACACCCATTCAAAAACAACATAAGGAACGACAGCCAGTATTGTCATCATTTTTAACATATATATCACAACATTTTCGGGGAGTTTAACAATAATAATATGGCAGGGAAATATAACAGTAACATAGTAAGTGTAACAGTAGCACACAAATGCATATTAATATACAGAAAGGTTTTACAGTTATACAGGGTTGGTTCTTGAGATTGAGATATATTTACATTTAGTCATTTAGCAGACGCTCTTATCCAGAGCGACTTACAGTAAGTACAGGGACATTCCCCCGAGGCAAGTAGGGTGAAGTGCCTTTCCCAAGGACACAACTTCAATTGGCACAGCCGGGAATCGAACCAACAACCTTCTGATTTGCCCGACTTCCCTAACCGCTCAGCCCATCTGACCCCCAAATTAATCGAGCTGCAAGGCTTGCAGTAGGCCCTTCTCCCAGAGATATCCTTAATTTCTCGTTTATATCAAGCTCTGTTTAGTTTTCAATTAACTGGAAAATATCTGGAAATATATATAAAATTACTCTCTCTCCTCTCTGGTTCCTGCTTTCTCTCTCATCTCTCTCTCCTGCTTTTCTCTCTCCCCCTCTCTCTCCTCTCTCTCCTCTCCTCTCTCTCCTCTCTCTCTGTCTCTCTCTCCTTCTCTCTCTCTCCTGCTCTCTCTCTCTCTCTCTCTCTTCTCTCTCTCTCTCTCTCTCTCTCTCTCTCTCTCTCTCTCTCTCTCTCTCTCCTGCTCTCTCTCTCCTGCTCCAGAGACGAGGTAGAGCTGGAGGACCTGATAGCGGATATAAAGAAGTTTGCCAATAAAGTCCGCTCCAAGTTAAAGAGTGAGTGGACCACGCTATCTCTCTCTCTCTCTCTCTCTCTCTCTCTCTCTCTCTCTTTCTCTCTCTGTCTCTCTCTCTCCATCTGTCTTTATCTCTCTCTCTATCTCTCTCTCCCTCTCGTGTCTTTTTTTTATCTCTCTCTCCATCTGTCTTTACCTCTGTATGTGTGCACTCCCATGCCATCTCTCTCTCTCTCCCTCTCCATCTCACCATCTCCCTCTGTTTCTTTCTCCCTCTCCCCATCTTTCTGTCTTTATCTCTATGTATCTGTCAGGACTCGAATTCAGGTCTGTGTATGACAATGCTGATGTAATGAAATATAATTAGGAATGTAAAAATGCTATTGATGTGTGTGCATAGTGTGTGGATCCTGGCTCCCACAGTGCAGTAGTCGTCCTGTGACAGGGAGGTCTGGCTGGGGAGAGAAAGATGGAGAGATAGATAAAGACTGATAGAGAGATGGAGAGATAAATAAAGACAGAGGGAGAGAGAGAGATGGAGAGATAGATAAAGACAGATAGAGAGATGGAGAGATAGATAAAGACAGATAGAGAGATGGAGAGATAGATAAAGACAGATGGAGAGATAGATAAAGACAGATGGAAAGATAGATAAAGACAGATGGAGAGATAAATAAAGACAGATGGAGAGAGGGACAGTGTGCCAGGATAAAGGATCATTAGGGGAAGTGTAGAGGTGCTTACTGAACTGGAACTTTCTCAGCAACATACATTTAGTAAAAATGTACTTATTTGTGCCTTCTTGAGTAAATTAACATTTTGTTATTCACTCTCTTTAAAGGCAAGGTAGGTCATGTTGTTGAGAAGCCCTTTTCACATCCTGATAGCAACCAATACATCTAAAGATTTGACAGTAAAATTAATGTGAGGTTGTCAGTTAAGGTGAGGTTGTTGGAGCACTTAATTTGAGGTACGCTACACACACACGTTCACACATGTACACGCACACACTTGTCAGGTGGTCTGAGTGTGTGTGTGCGTCCCCCAGGTATCCAGCAGAGCATCGAGCAGGAAGAGGGTCAGAGCCAATCTGCTGCACACCTGAGGATACGCAAGACACAGGTGAGGGAGGGAGGGGGGAGGGGGCCTGGTGAGGGAGGGGGTGCTGGGGAGGGATGGAGGGGTAATGGGGGGTGAGGAAGGGAGGGAGGGAGGGTGGGGTGAGGGAGCGAGGGGTGTGGGTGGGGGATGAGGGAGAGAGAGGAATAAAAAAGTGTAAGAAAAGGAGATATAATGCCATACTTCCTTCCTCCATCCTCCTCGTTTCTCTCTCATCGTCTTTATTTGACTGTGTAGACAGGAAGTGAGGTCCTGCTGACATGGTCTGCGTGTGTCCCTGCAGCACTCTACGCTGTCTCGGAAGTTTGTGGAGGTGATGTCAGAGTACAACGTCACGCAGTGTGACTACCGGGAGCGCTGCAAGGGACGCATCCAGAGACAGCTGGAGATCAGTGAGTCTGCAGCACGGAGGGAGGGAGGGAGGGGGGGGGGGAGGGGGGGAGGGGGGGGGGAGGGAGGGAGGGAGGAGGGAGGGAGGGAGGGGGGGAGGGAGGGAGGGGGGAGAGAGAGAGAGAGACAGAGGGAGGGAGGGAGGAGGGAGAAAGAGGGAGAAAGAGGGAGAAAGAGGGAGAAAGAAAGAGAGAGAGAAAGCTCCTGACACTAGTTGATGGATCTCCACAGACCAGTGGAGGATGAGTTTACACACAATATAGTAATCTTTCTGCCAGTGTGTGTTGGACAACATGAATGTGATGCCTTTTGCATAGTGAACACGTATTCTGTGTGTGCCATGAGTGCTTCTGACTATGAGTGTGTGGTGTGTGTGTGTGTGCATGTGTGTGTGTGCATGTGTGTGTGCATGTGTGTGTGTGTAGCCGGTAGGAACACCACCAATGAGGAGTTAGAGAGCATGCTGGAGAGCACCAACCCCCGGGATCTTCACCTCAGGAGTTAGTTACACACTCATCCTCTCTCTCTCTGTCTCTCTCTCTCTCTCTGCTCTCTCTCTCTGCTCTTTTCTTTCTCTCTCTCTCTCTCTCTCTCTCTGCTGCTCGCTCTCTCTCTCTCTCTCTCTCTGCTCTCTCTCTCTCTCTCTCTGCTCTCTCTCTCTCTCTCTCTCTCTCTCTCTCTCTCTCTCTCTCTCTCCATCTCTCTCTCTCTCTCTCTCTCTCTCTCTCTCTCTCTCTCTCTCTCTCTCTCTCTCTCTCTCTCTCTCTCTCTCTCTCTCTCTCTGTCTCTCTTCTCCCTCTCTCTCTCTCTCTCTCTCTCTCTCTCTCTCTCTCTCTCTCTCTCTCTCTCTCTCTCTCTCTCTCTCTCTCTCTCTCTGCTCTCTGTCTCTTTCTCTCTCTCCCTTGTCCTACTCTCTTTGTAAATGTCGTACTCCTCCCCCCTCCCTCCCCCCTCCCTGCCCCCTCCCTCCCCTCCCTGCCTCCCTCCCTCAGATTGTGATGGACTCCCTGGGAGAGCAGGCTCTGGGTGAGATAGAGATGAGGCACTCAGAGATCCTCAAGCTGGAGAGCAGCATCAGGGAGCTGCACGACATGTTCCTGGACATGGCCATGCTGGTGGAGAACCAGGTGACTGTCTGGGTATTAGAGGAGTGTGTGTCTGGGTGTTAGAGGAGTGTGTGTCTGGGTGTTAGAGGAGTGTGTGTCTGTGTGTTAGAGGAGTGTGTGTGTCTGTGTGTTAGAGGAGTGTGTGTGTCTGTGTGTTAGAGGAGGAGTGTGTGTCTGTGTGTTAGAGGAGTGTGTGTGTCTGTGTGTTAGAGGAGTGTGTGTCTGTGTGTTAGAGGAGTGTGTGTGTCTGTGTGTTAGAGGAGTGTGTGTGTCTGTGTGTTAGAGGAGTGTGTGTGTATGTGTGTTAGAGGAGTGTGTGTGTCTGGGTGTTAGAGGAGTGTGTGTGTCTGGGTGTTAGAGGAGTGTGTGTAGCGTGTGTGAGGTGTGTGTGTGACGGTGTGTGTGTGTGTCTAGGGGGTGCTGGTGGACAGCATAGAGCACAGTGTTCTGGGGGCGCAGGACTATGTGGAGCAGGCCAGGGAGAACACCAGCCAGGCCACCAAGATACAGAAAGGCAGCAAGCGGGTGAGACGCTAACACACACTCATGCCTCTCTCTTCTCTCCCCTCCCTCCCTCCCTCCCTCCCTCCCTTCCTTCCTTCCTTCCTTCCTTCCTTCCTTCCTTCCTTCCTTCCTTCCTTCCTTCCTTCCTTCCTCTGTGTTTCCTTGATCCTTCCGTCTCCATTGTTCCTCGACCCCACCTGCCCCCTCCCCATGCCCCCTCCACACCCTACCTGCCCCCTCTCCATGCCCCCTCCACACCCACCTGTCCCCTCTCCATGCCCCCTCCACACCCCACCTGCCCCCTCCCCATGCCCCCTCCACACCCTACCTGCCCCCTCTCCATGCCCCCTCCACACCCCACCTGCCCCCCTCTCCATGCCCCCTCCACACCCCACCTGCCCCCTCTCCATGCCCCCTCCACACCCCACCTGCCCCCTCCCCATGCCCCCTCCACACCCCACCTGCCCCCTCTCCATGCCCCCCTCCACACCCCACCTGCCCCCTCCCCATGCCCCCTCCACACCCCACCTGCCCCCTCTCCATGCCCCCTCCACACCCCACCTGCCCCCTCTCAATGCCCCCTCCACACCCCACCTGCCCCCTCCCCATGCCCCCTCCACACCCCACCTGCCCCCTCTTCATGCCCCCTCCACACCCCACCTGCCCCCTCCCCATGCCCCCTCCACACCCTACCCTGCCCCCTCTCCATGCCACCTCCACACCCCACCCTGCCCCCTCTCCATGCCCCCTCCACACCCCACCTGCCCCCCTCCCCATGTCCCCTCCACACCCCACCTGCCCCCTCCCCATGCCCCCTCCACACCCTACCTGCCCCCTCTCCATGCCCCCCTCCACACCCCACCTGCCCCCTCTCCATGCCTCCTCCACACCCTACCTGCCCCCTCCCCATGTCCCCTCCACACCCCACCTGCCCCCCTCTCCATGTCCCCCTCCACACCCCACCTGCCCCCCCTCCCCATGCCCCCTCCACACCCCACCTGCCCCCTCCCCATGCCCCCTCCACCCACCCCACCTGCCCCCTCCACACCCCACCTGCCCCCCTCCCCATGTCCCCTCCACACCCCACCTGCCCCCTCCCCATGCCCCCTCCACACCCCACCTGCCCCCTCTCCATGCCCCCTCCACACCCCACCTGCCCCCTCCCCATGCCCCCCTCCACACCCCACCTGCCCCCTCCACCTCCCACCTGCCCCCTCCCCATGTCCCCTTGCCACGGGAATGTCCCAGTTATACTGTATCCGAGGTGTGTACCGTTACCAAGGCATCTATCCAGGAAGCCTCTAATCATGGAGGTTTCCGGAAGGATTGACCCACCCCTTTTATTCAGTCCGTTCCTGTTCCCCCCCCCTGCTAGTATTTCTCTTACTTTTTCATTTATCTTTTTCCCCTTCTCTCATTCTTAAGTCTCACTTTCCTGTCTACTTTTTCCTCTACTGCTTCTCTATCTCTCCCTGTCTCTCTCTCTCCCTCTCTCTCTCCCTCTCCCTCCCACTCAGACACATTCATTCACCCCCTCCCTCCATCTTCCCTTCTCCCCATCCCCTCATCAGAAGATGATCCTGATCGTGGTGTGCATCTTCATCTCCCTGATCCTCATCATCTCCCTGGCTGTGGGGCTCAGTTAGGCGCCCCTGACCCCTCCAGGCCTCCAGGGGGCTCCACCACAGGCGAGGCCCAGTCTGAGCGGAGTCCTGCCTGATCTACCACTGAGCTACACATCTCCTTAGTAGTGAATGTTGACAATACAGCAGAAGATCAAGGATCAAACGTGCATGGTTCTAACAGAATTTTGGTGGTCAGGATCAAAGAACAGCCTGTGTTTACCAGACACCTCCAAAGATGCCACATAGACATGCTCTGCTCGGCTCTGGCAGAGCTTGAAACTACTTACTAGTTGGGGTCAGATGGCTGAGCGGTTAGGAAGTCGGGCTATTAATCAAAAGGTTGCCGGTTCGATTCCTGGCGGTGCCAAATGACGTTGTGTCCTTGGGCAAGGCACTTCACCCTACTTGCCTCGGGGAGAATGTCCCTGTACTTACTGTAAGTCGCTCTGGATAAGAGCGTCTGCTAAATGACTAAATGTAAATGTAGTTACTGGGAGATGGGGTTTGTTGTGTTAGTGCTGCTGGTGTCACTTCCTGTCAGTCTGTCAGGTGATTTGCATGTTTGTCAAATGCTGCATGCTGGCATTTTGAAATTTTTTACACATCAATATAAAGACTATAGAAGATGTGTTTTTTATTTTATTTGTCATCTGGACCAAACTGTATAATTCAAAGTATAAGAGGATGTTTGGCATCGGAGGCTGTAGCGAGCCAGATATGGCATGGGGGGTGTGCAGTTTCTAACTGCTTGTTCTCTAACATGGGTTTCTTCTTCTTCTCATGCTGCCTGGGAACTCATGATCTAACTTCCTCTGCACTCATGATCTAACTTAGCCTGACGTTGTCACACTCATAATTCTAGCAACGTAATATGTTGTTTGTTGAAAATGAATTCAACCCAAGCGCTCTTTGGTGACGTGGTTGATTAAGTTACTGTTGATCATCTGTCCATCATCGTATAAAGCCCCGCCCTGACAATTTGATTGGTCCGAACAGCTCTTGTTTGGACATAGTTTTTCCCCAACCGAGGTTCCCCAGACCTATTTTCTTCTACAC
>NC_061074.1:9579520-9677695 GCF_021917145.1 Hypomesus transpacificus | reverse complement strand
AACCAGACACAACAAACCAGACACAACAGACCAGACACATCAGACCAGACAAAACAGACCAGACACATCAGACTAGACACATCAGACCAGACACAACAACCCAGACACAACAGACCAGACACAACAAACCAGACACAACAAACCAGACACAACAGACCAGAAACAACAGACCAGACACATCAGACCAGACACAACAAACCAGACACATCAGACCAGACACATCAGACCAGACACATCAGACCAGACACATCAGACCAGACACAACAGACCAGACACAACAGACCCCTGCAGCAGTGGTGAAGACTCACCCTGTTGTGGCCAGCACCTCTGGTCCTCTAGTCCTCTCTAAGTTACCGTGGTGACTGCAGACAGAGCTTTGAGCCTCCCTCATATCTGCTCTGCTCTTTAATGCAGAAACATCCCGACCAATGAAGAAGCTGAACCCCTTTGATGCCAGAACATTCTCACCAATGAGTGGTCTGCGAGGAGGGAGGGGGGAGGTTTTCACCAATGAGGGGCATGCAGGAGGCGAGGGGGCAAGGTCCGAAACCCAACCACATGCTAATCTAAGGAGGACTGGAGCAGGCCCAAGCAGAACACCGCTCCCGCCCTGTTCTCTGTACTCCTGTTGTGTAAAAGGTGCTTTTGTGACACGGGATACAGCGACCGCCAGGAGCTCTCCTTCGCTGTGGGGCTTGCCGGCAGCGAGGGCCGAGGGCAGCGGGTCATTCGATCCAGGAGGAATGCCTGCAGCTACCCAGCCTGCTGGCCTGTTACCCAGCCAGCGTGCTCTTAGTCTGGGCCGGGAGCCAGGCGGGCCGGGGTCTAGCGGAGGGCAACACTGCTCTCACCACACACACGCTGGGAACAAGCCACCGCAACACCTTGGGCCATCACCGGTGCTCCCGGTCCTCCCAGACTCCCACGTCTTGCAGGGAGGGCTCCATGGAGATGCTGTACTCCTCTAAATTGTTTATTCTTTTAAGTCAAATTATTTTAATCTGTTATCAGACTGGTATTGAACACCTGTGTGTTCCCCCATTAGCCCAGACCCTCTCACAAGAAAGAGACCAACAAGTACGTCCAAAACAAGGTATAGAATGTGGACCAACAATTGTTTCAAGAATATTTTGTTTGTGCCACAAACTTTGACAGATGTATGAGCAAGAGTCAAAATTCAAGGCTTGATGTTGTGACAAAGTACACTTGTGTGCATTCGCATGCATCTGTACATACTTTGTGAGTGTAGAGACTCAAAGATGTTTTAAAGTGTATGCTGGTATGACCAGGAAGCAGGTCACACAGGAAGTAGGTTTCCCCAAGAAGGAGGTTTCAACAGGAAACAGGTTTCCCCAAGAAGGAGGTTTCAACAGGAAACAGGTTTCTCCAGAAACAACGTCTCAACAAGAAACCATAAACTGGGTCTCAACTTACGCTAAACTAGTTACCAAGAACTGAAGCACAGAGCAGGGTCTTTGTATATCATTACCTTCTCCTTGAGGAACTTCCAGGGACAGCTTTAGTCTAAAGAGCACTGATAATCTCAACAGTTAGTAAACCTGAGATGTTGCTAAGGGAAACAGCTACTCTTTCTGATCCAGGGCCTTGCACTGTCACTGTGACTAACGCTCTACTCATGCATCCATAAAGACAAAACTCCCATGGATTGTGTCTGAAGGATAAGGAATAGGGTTAGTTAGGAATAGGGTTAGTTAGGAATAGGGTTAGTTAGGAATGGATTAGATTGGTTAGATCTAGCTGTAACAGGCAGCTTCGTCCAGGAACTAGCGAGCGGAGGAAACGCTTGGCTGGTCAAAGACCTTCACCCCCCCTCCTTCACCCCCCCCCCTTCAGCCCCCCAGAGATCCATGTCACCATGTCAACCAGAACCAAGCAGAAAGAAGGGAAACAAGAGAGGGAATCAGAGAGGAGAGAGGGAGAGGGAGGCCACCAGAGAATGAGAGAGGGAGAGAGAGAGGGAGAGAGAGGGAGAGGGGCAGAGATTTAGAGATAGATGATCCTCTCCCCTCTCTCCCTCCCTTCTCTCACTCTGTTCCTCTCAATGTATAGACTTCAACTTTCAACTTGATTTATCCTTACAAAGGTAATTAATGTGCAGCAGGGGTCAGAAACAGAACAACATTACACAACACAGGACACACCATGGAGACACGCCTTCCCCCAAACCCAATGACAGGGTCCGATTGGGACAGTAGCCTTCACAAACACACATGCACAATACACACTTACAAACACGCTCTTACACACATACACATAGAGGGGGGGAGTAAGTACATGGACATTCTCCCCGAGGCAAGTAGGGTGAAGTGCCTTGCCCAAGGACACAACGTAATTTGGCACAGCCAGGAATCGAACCAACAACCTTCTGATTAATAACCCGACTCCCTAACCGCTCAGCCATCTGACCACCCCCACACACACACAGAACACATGCACTCCTCTGTGTGTGTGTAAGTGTGTAGTGTGCTGTGTGTTAGTGAATGCATGTGTGCGTGTATATGTGTTTGTGTTTGCATGTGTGTGTGTGTCCATGTGTGACAAACAATTAACGGAAGCCCTATCTAATTTGTTACCTTGCTTAGTAATTGAACGTTCCCTCATCCAGCAGAGTGACTCTTCCCTGTGATCCTCCCTCCTCACTCCACCTGCCCCCCTGAGACCGCACCACACAGAGCCCTGCTTGTTCCCCTGCAGCATCTTATCCTCTGAAATCTAGATACCCGGGAATTAGCAACTAATGATTCTGGCATCAATATCTCAAGATGGATGTGGAGTCCTTCCCTGGAAAGCAGTCATTTCATCTTGGCATGCTCTCGTTTACCAATGTCCAAAAATTTCGGGTTTTTAAACGTTTGGAAATGTGTGTTTCTTCCTGGTGCTGTCTGTGTGTGTGTGTGTGTGTGTGTGGAAGGGGGGGTGAGTGGGGATGGGAGGGGTGTAGGGGTGTGAGGGGGGGGGCTGAGTGTGGATGGGGTGTAGGGGTGTGTGGGGGGGCTGAGTGGGGATGGGGGAGGGGGTGTGTGGGGGGGCTGAGTGGGGATGGGGGAGGGGGTGTAGGGGTGTGTGGGGGGGCTGGGTAACGAATCCCTCCTTGTGTGTTCATATGTGAAGCACCTGGTCAGCTGTGACTACTCTGGAGGCTTTTACTAACCCTAACCCTTTTACTCAACAGTCTGCTAGTCTTACAGGGACAGGGGGTGAGAGGGAGAGAGGACCAGAGACCCAGACTCCCCAGAGACACAGAGGGGTGCCTGTGTAGATTGATGCCCCAAGGTTTGACCCTTCCGGATGGGCTAGACTGGGGCTGGGCTGGGGGGTAGGTTTGGTTTTGGGGCTGAGTGTGAGGCAGGAGCAGAGGTAGGGGAGCAGGGGGGCAGGGGGGTAAACTAGGTCAACAGGACGAGGGGAGGGAGGTGGAATGGAAGGGGGGGGGAGTGGGAGGGGTTTTCATGGTCAGGTAAGCAGTGAGCCCAAGCAGATTTTATACCAGCCCCCCTCCCCCCAGGGGTAAGGTAGCAGGGGTTCTGCTCAGGTGTAGTCCTCCTAATGGACTCCATGGCCCTGTGAAGACTTAAATTCATCCAGGAACCATTAGAAAAGCCTTTAAAAGAAACTCCTAGAATTTGACTCACTCTCTGTCTCTATCTCTCTTTCGATCACGCTCTGTCTCTCTCACTCCCCCCTCTCCCTCTGTCTCTCTCTTCCTCTCTCTCTATTCTCTCCCTTTCTTTCTCTTTTTCTCTTTCACTACCCCTTTCTCCACCTCCCTCCCTCCCTCCCTCCCTCCCGAAGAGATAGGCTACTTTCAACATTTTCAAATTGAACGGATGAAAAAGCGAAAGGAGCTCGCCTGGCTAACTTTCGGTGGCCTTCTCTTTGCACCCACAGAAACCTGGTTTGAAATGTATCAACTGGGAACCATACCGTGTTACACAAGAGGGCAAGGTGTGGGTAAGGCTGCAGGGGTCAAGAGGGCAAGGAAGCAAGCAAGGTGAGAGGAGGTCAAACACAAGGTGAGGGAGGGATGGGAGAACCCCCCTCTTCCTCCCCTCAGTTCAACCAGTGGATCTAGTTTTTACTGAACTGCACTCATAAAGTTAGTCTACGCTACCAGCAACATTGCTACACGTTTAATTAACAGTCGCATGACAAAGCAACGCAAAACATGATTAGCTGTAGAACTGAAAGAATGTGACTCAAAATAATGACGAAAGTACTCTTCTCAGGACGCTACATGATCTTTCCTGCAAACCATGTAAACGAATTTCTTCAAAAACGTCCTTGCTTCAAAAAAGTTCTTCCCTATTTGTAATACAAATCTACACACAGAAACAATTCAAACATACATATCGTTGACGCTTGATTTTAGGATACTTTACATAGGATGGGTATAGTGACCAGGTGGAATAATCACAATAAAGTCACATTAGAATTGTATTTTATGTACAGGGCCGTAGGCCTGAAACGGTGATTACCAGTTATCACTGGACACGTCTGGTTCTTAAATCTGGTCCAAAGCGCCCTCGTGTGGGCACTTGTACACACAAGACTAAAGGCGCCTACAAAATTACGTTACAAGTTCTTGTGGCTTGTAACTGTATTATTGTGGAAATATGGTAATTGACATGTGGTAGGCTACCTGGTAAAAAACATACTATTCCTTAACTGACCTCAGAAATACTGTTAGAACTACACATTTCTGATCCACTTTCTATCTGCATGATTTGTACCATGATTTGTACGTCACCATGAGTCAAATACACATTTTCAGTTTAATGTGTAGTGTTCCTTCCTCCTCAGAAAGCACCTTCTTATCCCAGATCAATAAAATAAACAAAACAGAAACTAGATAACATGACGGGGTGAATATTTTATTTGATAGCCTCCTCCCCCCTCAATCCCAACTCTTCTCTTTATTCCACACCCTCATGAGTATTTCAGCCAATCATCTCTTTTCTCTCAGTCCGAGACAGACGGCAGCAAGGCTGATTAGACTACTGAGTCTGTCTGGTGGTGTAAGAGGGATCCTGATTGGCTAGTCAGTCATCATGTCCGCCCCATCTCCACCGGTGGCGTCTGATAGGCTGAGCTCTTCCAGCATCTCGGCCAATGAGATTCTCGGAGCACCTTCGTCATCCGTGTCGCTCTCCACGGCGATCTTGGACGGATCTACGGGAACAACAAGGTGATCACAGTTAGAGATGCCTTCATCTGCAACCTCAACAAGCTCCTGTGGTGTTCCCCCTGGTTCCACCCCCCCCCCCCCCCCCTGGTCCCACCTCTGAAGATGTTGACGTTCTTCCTGAGTGTCTCGTCATCCTCCAGGTCCTCCAGGAAGTCCTGGTACTGTCGCTCCTCGTCGCTGTCCCCAGCCTCGCGATCCCTCTGCATCTCCTGCAGCTTCCAGTTCCTGCGCCGGGCTCTCCTGCTGCGGTCATAGCTCTTCTTAATCAGCACCTGGCAGCACGCACGCACACACCATGTTACACACACACACACACACACCACGTCACAGCAGTGACTGGAACAGTGACGCAATGTTTGGGACTATCTTGTTGTTCTGATCAGTGACCTATGCTCTTCTGTAAAGCTCTCTCTTGGAAGTGGCTTTGGATGAAAGCGTCTGCTGGATGCATCAATGTAAATGACTGGAGCCTGATCATAACATCCAGTTTCTGATTGGGGTCAGTCTGTTCAGTATCGAACACAGCCACTAGAGAGAGCCAGAGGAACGTGCCGTTTTCTGCAAGACCGAAATGATGACGTAATCAACAAACAAAAAAATATGTTTTGTGTGACGAGTTCCTTATATGTGAAAAGCTTAGAAAGAAAAATCAAATGACCACCAAAAGGCTAACTACTGATGCACAAACCAGGTGCTTAGTGACCAGCGTAGCTACACAGCTGTAGCAGCTACACAAGCCGTCTACTGATAGAACATCCAGAATGTATTTAACAGACATTTTACTTTTTTGAACTGCGGTCAAATGCTCTAACCACTGAGCTCAAATAATCCCTGATGCTAATGATGATGGAGGAGTTCAAAGGTGATGATGATGATGGAGGAGGAGGGTCTTACCACGTCAGGTACATGGTGGGGGTTCATCTTGTTCATAAACTCATCGTTGACGTTAGAGTTGGCAAAGTCAAAGCTGAAGAGGATCAAAGTCACTTTTAACACTGAAGCCACAAACTCACTGTTTCTACCCTCCATCCCCCCTACCAGCCCAGACCTAACTGCCCCCCTACCTACCCAAGCACCAGGTCTCCGATGTTCAGCAGGTGTCCCAGGAAGGTGCGACAGTGGTACTGCTGACTGGTGTTCATCTCTGAGGTCTTCTGAACCCAGACCTCTGCCAGAGAGTGCTGCACTCACCAGGGGGAGTGGGGAGAGGAGAGGAAAAGAAGAGGAGAGGAAGAGGAAGAGGAAGAGGAGAGGGAGAGGAAGAGGAGAGGGAGAGGAAGAGGAAGAGGAAGAGGAGAGGGAGAGGAAGAGGAGAGGGGGAGGAGAGGAAGAGGAGAGGAAGAGGAGAGGAGAGGGGGAGGAAGAGGAGAGGGAGAGGAAGAGGAAGAGGAGAGGGGGAGGAGAGGAAGAGGAGAGGAAGAGGAGAGGGAGAGGAAGAGGAGAGGAAGAGGAGAGGGGGAGGAGAGGAAGAGGAGAGGGAGAGGAGAGGGAGAGGGAGAGGGAGAGGAAGAGGAGAGGAAGAGGAGAGGGAGAGGAAGAGGAGAGGGGGAGGAGAGGAAGAGGAGAGGGAGAGGAGAGGGAGAGGAAGAGGAGAGGAAGAGGAGAGGGAGAGGAGAGGGAGAGGAGAGGAAGAGGAGAGGGAGAGGGAGAGGGAGAGGGAGAGGAAGAGGAGAGGGAGAGGAAGAGGAGAGGAGAGGAGAGGGAGAGGAAGAGGAGAGGGGGAGGAGAGGAAGAGGAGAGGGAGAGGAGAGGAGAGGAAGAGGAGAGGGAGAGGAAGAGGAGAGGGAGAGGAGAGGAAGAGGAGAGGGAGAGGAAGAGGAGAGGGGGAGGAGAGGAAGAGGAGAGGAAGAGGAAGAGGAGAGGGGGAGGAAGAGGAGAGGGGGAGGAGAGGAAGAGGAGAGGGAGAGGAGAGGAAGAGGAAAGGAAGAGGAGAGGAAGAGGGAGAGGGGGAGGAGAGGAAGAGGAGAGGAAGAACAGAAGAGGAAAGACAAACCAGGATTGAGACGAGGGTTTAAGATATCTACAGATACCGAAGATATCTCTATAAAGCCAGACAATTGAACTACATTTAGTCATTTAGCAGACGATCTTATCCAGAGCGACTAGAGCAACTAGATAAATGATTGGAATCTAACAGCTTTTACATTTGCCGTAATGCAGGGTAGCCTCTCTCTCTCTCTTTCTCTCTTTCTCTCTCTGTATCTCTCTCTCTCTGTGTGTCTCTCTCTCTCTCTCTGTGTGTGTGTCTCTCTCTCTCTCTCTCTGTGTCTCTCTCTCTCTCTCTGTGTCTCTCTCTCTCTCTGTGTCTCTCTCTCTCTGTGTCTCTCTCTCTCTCTCTGTGTGTGTGTGTCTCTCTCTCTCTCTCTCTCTCTCTCTGTGTCTCTCTCTCTCTGTGTCTCTCTCTCTCTCTCTCTGTGTCTCTCTCTCTCTCTCTCTCTGTGTCTCTCTCTCTCTCTCTCTCTCTCTCTCTCTGTGTCTCTCTCTCACCTTGTTTGACCTCAGTCCAGCTCCGGCTCCGAGCTTCTGGTTCCTGATGATGTCGATATCCATGACAATGAACTCCTCCAGTTGCCGTCGGTTACAGAGGCTGTTGAAGGGGTAGCGCCAGTAGGTGCTGCCATCCACCTCAGCAACTAGAGAACACACACACACACCCACAGGACGTTAGATACGAGCACACACACACACACAGGACGTTAGATACGAGCACACACACACACACACACAGGACGTTAGATACGAGCACACACACACAGGACGTTAGATACGAGCACACACACACACAGGACGTTAGATACGAGCACACACACTCACACCCACCCCTCTGGTGGGGTTCTGTGGGTGAGGGTCAGAGTTTGCCCTGACAAGGAGGATGGGAGCAGTTCAGTTGCATTTCATCAACAGGTCCCTGGTTCATCTGTACATTGTTTGGATAAGGACATCTGCTAAATGAATACATTCTTATTATTTAACAGGCACTTCTATCCAAAGCGGCGAACCCTAAGCCATACCGTACAGGGGAGAGGCTGAGCCCTGGTCTGGCTGCGTGTCACAACAGGATGTTCACAATCACCTGAAGTATGCATCTAGCCTCATCTCTCACAGCCCATATGAATTAGTGCTCACTCAACGGGCCTGTGTGTGTGTGTTTTTCTGCATGTGTGTGTGTGCGTATCAGATAGAGGGCTGGGGAGTGTGTGTTCCTGCATGCCTGTGTGTGTGTGTGTGTGTGTGTGTGTGTGAGGGCTGGAGAGAGAGCATCTGCTCTCCAGACACAGTGAGCTGTTTGGGTGCAGATCGGTCCAGAAGTCTGGAACCCAGAGGAACGTTCATCACAACATTCCAGAACATTCCTGTCAAGCATTTAACATGAAGCAGATGAAGGTGACACATCAGATGCAGCGACACACACCACACACACACACATATACACACACACCACCACGGACACGTAGCAGCAAGACATAGTGCTCATGGTCTATAATCTCATGTCAATCATCTATTGTTTCTAAGAACTTGACTGAGGGCAGTTAATATGAAGTGTGTGTAACTTACTCTGCAGGGTGTTGGGATCGATGAGGTGGATGGAGCTAGTGACGCGTACACACACACACACCTGGCCCATGTTGCCCAGACTCTGCGCCAGGCGAGGAGAGAGACACACCACGTTGTCCTGGGAGACGACACGTGCACGGGGGGGAGGGGGGGGGAGAAAGAAGTGTTAGACCACCTACCCCATCGCTGCCCTCCCTCCCCCTCCCCAGGACGACCCAGGCTGCTGTACAGGACTGAGGCTCTAAAACCCCACACCCCAAACAGCCACCATAACATCCACAAGTAAATAGATTACTGGTTCAAACTGGCTACATCTGGGTTGCTAAGGGCACAATGGCCATTCACCAGTCAGTAGGCATTGTTTGCCACTATTAAGCAAGTATTCCCCCCCCCCCAACCGTGACTCTACAATGCTACTACTGTCCACAGTGGGGTTAGTGTGAAGACTAGCTCGTTATCTCCACAGCCAACCAAACAAGGTCAAGCAGTCCTGGGCCAGAACATAGTCAGTTTATCGTCCCAGAGTTGACATCACAGTGTAATCCTTTAGCTGACCTTCATACTGAACAAACAGCCCAGCAGGAGAAGGGCACAGTTGGAAGTTGGGATAGATGTAGTTCTGTGATAGTAGGGATTTGTTACTAAACAGGGAAGCAGAAATCAGTCGGTTTTGACAGTAGCAATTCACCTAAAGTAAATACCAGAATGACTCCTTTTTATGTTCATGTGTTCATATGTTATGTAATAGAACAGGAGTCCTGTTACCCCTGTTCACAATCACAAACACCCCGCAGGTCTGAATCAATCTTCCTCTGACACACACACACTCACACACACCTCCCACCCCATCTTCCAGACCCCCTAAACACACACACACCCCAAACAGATGGGTCAGTGATTTTCATCTGACATGATTCCTGTGTGGCTGGCTCTTGCTGGGGTGTAGTGATAAGACAGAGCTGGTGCTGCTTCCCTGTGTTCAGGCAGAGCACAGGACACCCAGCTGAGCACTGAGGAAACCACTGGGGTCACCCACTGGGTTTAAGAAATGGGCTTACTTTACACTGTGCCCAAGACGCTTGGGGGCTGGGAGGGGGGCAGGCAGGGAGGCTGGGGGGGGCAGGGAGGCTGGGGGCTGGGAGGGGGGGGGGCAGGGAGGCTGGGGGCTGGGAGGGGGGGGGGGGGGGGGGCAGGGAGGCTGAGAGGGAGGGGGGGCAGGGAGGCTGAGAGGGGGGGGGCAGGGAAGCTGGGTGGGGGTACCTTGCAGACAGGAACGATCTCCATGGAGAAGGTGCTTTTGTAGTTGTAGGTGTTGGAGTGGATGTCATGGGAGATGAGACGCTGGGAAGTTTTTGACCTTCATCATAGAGGAGGGAGGGAGAGAGAGATGGTGGGGGAGCAGAGATAGAGGAGGGAGGGAGAGAGAGATGGTGGGGGAGCAGAGATAGAGGAGGGAGGGAGAGAGAGATGGTGGGGGAGCAGAGATAGAGGAGGGAGGGAGAGAGAGATGGTGGGGGAGCAGAGATAGAGGAGGGAGGGAGAGAGAGATGGTGGGGGAGTAGAGATAGAGGAGGGAGAGAGAGATGGTGGGGGAGTAGAGATAGAGGAGGGAGGGAGAGAGAGATGGTGGGGGAGCAGAGATAGAGGAGGGAGGGAGAGAGAGATGGTGGGGGAGCAGAGATAGAGGAGGGAGAGAGAGATGGTGGGGGAGTAGAGATAGAGGAGGGAGGGAGGGAGAGATGGTGGGGAAGTAGAGATAGAGGAGGGAGGGAGAGAGAGATGGTGGGGGAGCAGAGATAGAGGAGGGAGGGAGAGAGAGATGGTGGGGGAGCAGAGATAGAGGAGGGAGAGAGAGATGGTGGGGGAGTAGAGATAGAGGAGGGAGGGAGGGAGAGATGGTGGGGAAGTAGAGATAGAGGAGGGAGGGAGAGAGAGATGGTGGGGGAGCAGAGATAGAGGAGGGAGGGAGAGAGAGATGGTGGGGGAGCAGAGATAGAGGAGGGAGGGAGAGAGAGATGGTGGGGGAGCAGAGATAGAGGAGGGAGAGAGAGATGGTGGGGGAGTAGAGATAGAGGAGGGAGGGAGGGAGAGATGGTGGGGGAGTAGAGATAGAGGAGGGAGGGAGAGAGAGATGGTGGGGGAGTAGAGATAGAGGAGGGAGGGAGAGAGAGATGGTGGGGGAGTAGAGATAGAGGAGGGAGGGAGAGAGAGATGGTGGGGGAGTAGAGATAGAGAAGGGAGGGAGAGAGAGATGGTGGGGGAGCAGAGATAGAGGAGGGAGGGAGAGAGAGATGGTGGGGGAGCAGAGATAGAGGAGGGAGGGAGAGAGAGATGGTGGGGGAGCAGAGATAGAGGAGGGAGGGAGAGAGAGATGGTGGGGGAGCAGAGATAGAGGAGGGAGAGAGAGATGGTGGGGGAGTAGAGATAGAGGAGGGAGGGAGGGAGAGATGGTGGGGGAGTAGAGATAGAGGAGGGAGGGAGAGATGGTGGGGGAGCAGAGATAGAGGAGGGAGGGAGGGAGAGATGGTGGGGGAGTAGAGATAGAGGAGGGAGAGAGAGATGGTGGGGGAGTAGAGATAGAGAAGGGAGGGAGAGATGGTGGGGGAGCAGAGATAGAGGAGGGAGGGAGGGAGAGATGGTGGGGGAGTAGAGATAGAGGAGGGAGGGAGGGAGAGATGGTGGGGGAGTAGAGATAGAGAAGGGAGGGAGGGAGAGATGGTGGGGGAGTAGAGATAGAGGAGGGAGGGAGGGAGAGATGGTGGGGGAGTAGAGATAGAGGAGGGAGGGAGGGAGAGATGGTGGGGGAGTAGAGATAGAGAAGGGAGGGAGGGAGAGATGGTGGGGGAGCAGAGATAGAGAAGGGAGGGAGAGATGGTGGGGGAGTAGAGATAGAGGAGGGAGAGAGAGATGGTGGGGGAGCAGAGATAGAGGAGGGAGGGAGAGAGAGATGGTGGGGGAGCAGAGATAGAGGAGGGAGGGAGAGAGAGATGGTGGGGGAGCAGAGATAGAGGAGGGAGGGAGAGAGAGATGGTGGGGGAGTAGAGATAGAGGAGGGAGAGAGAGATGGTGGGGGAGTAGAGATAGAGGAGGGAGGGAGAGAGAGATGGTGGGGGAGCAGAGATAGAGGAGGGAGGGAGAGAGAGATGGTGGGGGAGCAGAGATAGAGGAGGGAGAGAGAGATGGTGGGGGAGTAGAGATAGAGGAGGGAGGGAGGGAGAGATGGTGGGGAAGTAGAGATAGAGGAGGGAGGGAGAGAGAGATGGTGGGGGAGCAGAGATAGAGGAGGGAGGGAGAGAGAGATGGTGGGGGAGCAGAGATAGAGGAGGGAGAGAGAGATGGTGGGGGAGTAGAGATAGAGGAGGGAGGGAGGGAGAGATGGTGGGGAAGTAGAGATAGAGGAGGGAGGGAGAGAGAGATGGTGGGGGAGCAGAGATAGAGGAGGGAGGGAGAGAGAGATGGTGGGGGAGCAGAGATAGAGGAGGGAGGGAGAGAGAGATGGTGGGGGAGCAGAGATAGAGGAGGGAGAGAGAGATGGTGGGGGGGAGTAGAGATAGAGGAGGGAGGGAGGGAGAGATGGTGGGGGAGTAGAGATAGAGGAGGGAGGGAGAGAGAGATGGTGGGGGAGTAGAGATAGAGGAGGGAGGGAGAGAGAGATGGTGGGGGAGTAGAGATAGAGGAGGGAGGGAGAGAGAGATGGTGGGGGAGTAGAGATAGAGAAGGGAGGGAGAGAGAGATGGTGGGGGAGCAGAGATAGAGGAGGGAGGGAGAGAGAGATGGTGGGGGAGCAGAGATAGAGGAGGGAGGGAGAGAGAGATGGTGGGGGAGCAGAGATAGAGGAGGGAGGGAGAGAGAGATGGTGGGGGAGCAGAGATAGAGGAGGGAGAGAGAGATGGTGGGGGAGTAGAGATAGAGGAGGGAGGGAGGGAGAGATGGTGGGGGAGTAGAGATAGAGGAGGGAGGGAGAGATGGTGGGGGAGCAGAGATAGAGGAGGGAGGGAGGGAGAGATGGTGGGGGAGTAGAGATAGAGGAGGGAGAGAGAGATGGTGGGGGAGTAGAGATAGAGAAGGGAGGGAGAGATGGTGGGGGAGCAGAGATAGAGGAGGGAGGGAGGGAGAGATGGTGGGGGAGTAGAGATAGAGGAGGGAGGGAGGGAGAGATGGTGGGGGAGTAGAGATAGAGAAGGGAGGGAGGGAGAGATGGTGGGGGAGTAGAGATAGAGGAGGGAGGGAGGGAGAGATGGTGGGGGAGTAGAGATAGAGGAGGGAGGGAGGGAGAGATGGTGGGGGAGTAGAGATAGAGAAGGGAGGGAGGGAGAGATGGTGGGGGAGCAGAGATAGAGAAGGGAGGGAGAGATGGTGGGGGAGTAGAGATAGAGGAGGGAGGGAGAGATGGTGGGGGAGTAGAGATAGAGGAGGGAGGGAGAGATGGTGGGGGAGTAGAGATAGAGGAGGGAGGGAGAGATGGTGGGGGAGTAGAGATAGAGGAGGGAGGGAGAGAGAGATGGTGGGGGAGTAGAGATAGAGAAGGGAGGGAGAGATGGTGGGGGAGTAGAGATAGAGGAGGGAGGGAGGGAGAGATGGTGGGGGAGTAGAGATAGAGGAGGGAGGGAGGGAGAGATGGTGGGGGAGTAGAGATAGAGAAGGGAGGGAGAGATGGTGGGGGAGTAGAGATAGAGGAGGGAGGGAGAGATGGTGGGGGAGTAGAGATAGAGGAGGGAGGGAGAGATGGTGGGGGAGTAGAGATAGAGGAGGGAGGGAGAGATGGTGGGGGGAGTAGAGATAGAGGAGGGAGGGAGAGAGAGATGGTGGGGGAGTAGAGATAGAGAAGGGAGGGAGAGATGGTGGGGGAGTAGAGATAGAGGAGGGAGGGAGAGAGAGATGGTGGGGGAGTAGAGATAGAGAGATAGGGAGGGAGGGAGGGAGAGATGGTGGGGGAGTAGAGATAGAGGAGGGAGGGAGAGATGGTGGGGGAGTAGAGATAGAGAAGGGAGGGAGAGATGGTGGGGGAGTAGAGATAGAGGAGGGAGGGAGAGAGAGATAGAGGAGGGA
This sequence comes from Hypomesus transpacificus, assembly GCF_021917145.1. NCBI lineage: Eukaryota > Metazoa > Chordata > Actinopteri > Osmeriformes > Osmeridae > Hypomesus > Hypomesus transpacificus. The sequence continues at coordinate 9,663,885 of NC_061074.1, read as the reverse complement.
GGGAGAGAGAGTAGAGATAGAGGGAGGGAGAGAGATAGAGGAGGGAGGGAGAGAGAGGTAGAGATAGAGAAGGGAGGGAGAGATGGTGGGGGAGTAGAGATAGAGGAGATAGAGAAGGGAGGGAGAGATGGTGGGGGAGTAGAGATAGAGGAGGGAGGGAGAGATGGTGGGGGAGTAGAGATAGAGGAGGGAGGGAGGGAGATGGTGGGGGAGTAGAGATAGAGGAGGGGAGGGAGAGATGGTGGGGGAGTAGAGATAGAGGAGGGAGGGAGAGATGGTGGGGGAGTAGAGATAGAGGAGGGAGGGAGAGAGAGATGGTGGGGGAGTAGAGATAGAGAGGGAGGGAGAGATGGTGGGGGAGTAGAGATAGAGGAGGGAGGGAGGGAGAGATGGTGGGGGAGTAGAGATAGAGAAGGGAGGGAGAGATGGTGGGGGAGTAGAGATAGAGGAGGGAGGGAGAGATGGTGGGGGAGTAGAGATAGAGGAGGGAGGGAGAGATGGTGGGGGAGTAGAGATAGAGGAGGGAGGGAGAGAGAGATGGTGGGGGAGTAGAGATAGAGGAGGGAGGGAGAGAGAGATGGTGGGGGAGCAGAGATAGAGGAGGGAGGGAGGGAGAGATGGTGGGGGAGTAGAGATAGAGAAGGGAGGGAGAGATGGTGGGGGAGTAGAGATAGAGGAGGGAGGGAGAGATGGTGGGGGAGTAGAGATAGAGAAGGGAGGGAGAGATGGTGGGGGAGTAGAGATAGAGGAGGGAGGGAGAGATGGTGGGGGAGTAGAGATAGAGGAGGGAGGGAGAGATGGTGGGGGAGTAGAGATAGAGGAGGGAGGGAGAGAGAGATGGTGGGGGAGTAGAGATAGAGGAGGGAGGGAGGGAGAGATGGTGGGGGAGTAGAGATAGAGGAGGGAGGGAGAGAGAGATGGTGGGGGAGTAGAGATAGAGGAGGGAGGGAGAGAGAGATGGTGGGGGAGTAGAGATAGAGGAGGGAGGGAGAGAGAGATGGTGGGGGAGCAGAGATAGAGGAGGGAGGGAGGGAGAGATGGTGGGGGAGTAGAGATAGAGGAGGGAGGGAGAGATGGTGGGGGAGTAGAGATAGAGGAGGGAGGGAGAGAGAGATGGTGGGGGAGTAGAGATAGAGGAGGGAGGGAGAGAGAGATGGTGGGGGAGCAGAGATAGAGGAGGGAGGGAGGGAGAGATGGTGGGGGAGCAGAGATAGAGGAGGGAGGGAGGGAGAGATGGTGGGGAAGCAGAGATAGAGGAGGGAGGGAGAGATGGTGGGGGAGCAGAGATAGAGGAGGGAGGGAGGGAGAGATGGTGGGGAAGCAGAGATAGAGAAGGGAGGGAGAGATGGTGGGGGAGGAGAGATAGAGAAGGGAGGGAGAGATGGTGGGGGAGCAGAGATAGAGGAGGGAGGGAGGGAGAGATGGTGGGGGAGCAGAGATAGAGAAGGGAGGGAGAGATGGTGGGGGAGCAGAGATAGAGAAGGGAGGGAGAGATGGTGGGGAAGCAGAGATAGAGGAGGGAGGGAGGGAGAGATGGTGGGGGAGCAGAGATAGAGGAGGGATGAGGAGAGATAAAGGTGGGGAGATAAGAGAGGTGAAAGACAAAGACAGAAAGAAGGAAGGATAATGGCGGTGAGAGAAAGAGAGAGGATTACAATGTTAAGCATCTCAAAGCTTCTAAACTGAATCTCAAGTATCTGTGCTTTACACAAGGTGCTAGCCAGCTGCAGCCAGGTCAGCTGCAGCCAGGCCAGCTGCAGCCAGGTCAGCTGCAGCCAGCTGCAGGATCCAGAGAGACGCAGGGAAGATGAGCAGCACATGATCCCTGCAGCACGTGGCTAGTGTGGTCTCTCTAACACGTGTGGCTAGTGTGGTCTCGCTAACACGTGTGGCTAGTGTGGTCTCGCTAACACGTGTTTCAGTATCATGTCAACATACATGTTGATCACAGGCTCAACACACATCAAACTAACAACTCAACTAATAGGATCCTGGTTCAAATCCCTGTCCATACGTCTGCTAAATGAACTCATTATTAAGTTGGCAGGAAGCTGATCAAACGAATCCTGGAGGATGCTGGGAAAGTGTAGAGTAGAGGATGCTGGGAGGGTGAAGAGTAGAGGATGCTGGGAAGGTGAAGAGTAGAGGATGCTGGGAAGGTGAAGAGTAGAGGATGCTGGGACACACCTGCATGGTACTGTACACTGGAGGAAGTCCACCATCTTCTGAGCATGCTGCTTGGTGCCATAGTAGAAGTCTATCCCATCTGAGAGAGGGAGGAGGGGAGAAGAAGAGAGGGAGGGTGGGGAGAGGGGAAGGGGAGAGAGGGAGGGGAGTGGGGTAAGAGTGGAGAGGGAGGAGAAGAAGGGAGGAGAGATGAGAGCAGGAAAAGGAGGGAGGAAAGTAGGAAGAAAGAAAATCTAAATCATCTGTCATGTACGCTCCACAACACGTGGTCTCCTCACCCACACCAGAGGGGCATGCGGACGCCACATGTTGGAGCCTCCTCAAGGCTTTGAACTCGGAGCCGGAGAGATCATTTATAGCCCAGCGTCAGAAGTCAAGCTCTTAGACTAAACCCTCTCCAGTCCAGCACTCACCCAACACAGTATGGGTGTGTGCATATAACAGAGTGTGTGTGCGTGTGTATTTGACTTGAGTCAGGAGGCGTTGTTGTAATGCTGAACAGAATGTTGATCTCAGCATCAACTCTGTCAGTCTTTTGGGGTCTCTGTGTGTCTCTCTCTCTGTGTGTCTCTCTCTCTCTGTGTCTCTCTCTCTCTGTGTCTTTCTCCCTCTCCCTCTCCCTCTCCCTCTCCCTCTGTGTCCGTATCTCTGCTGGGAACATCAACTCCACAGACGCTCTATACACACTATTTCTACGTCGCAATGGATAAAAGGCGCAGAGGTAAGGCTAGCTACCCCCTTGAGCGTGCGAGCACCTCCACACTGCTGAGTGAGGCAACTGTGAAGGTGTGGAGGCGAGGCACAGGCTAGGCGAGGCACAGGCTAACCGTGGGTCTCCTTGATGTTCAGGGCGTTCTGGTGCAGCTTGTGTTTGAGGATCAGCTGCTCCAGGTAGTAAAAGGTCTTCTTGTGACTCGTCTGGGAGAAAAGACAAGTAATACCAGTGTGATTAAACTCTGCTTTCAGCCTTAAAGTGTGATTAAACTCTGCTTTCAGCCTTAGTGATTAAACTCTCATTTCAGGCTTTAAGTGTGATTAAACTGACTCCCTTCAGTGCTAAACCACCAACATCGGAACCTGAATATTAAAAGTATCTGGTCAAATAAATGACCAGCAAAAAACAGCTGTTGAACTAAACTCAATGCAATTACAGCCTCATCCCTCCCCTTCAGTCTTTGTGAAAAGTGCTTCCAGGTGAAAACTTTGAGAAGTACAAGGAAAAGAAGGAGGAGGAAGAGTAAAAGAAGGATAAGAAGGAGAAAGAGGAGAACAAGCAGCTTGCTCTGAACCCTGCAGTACCTTTTGTCTGACTTGCACCACGGAATTCCAGAAATCCTTGGCTTCTATGCGATGACAGTCGTCACACATCTGAGACTGGATGACAAACTCCACCACAAACACCTGCTGCAGGATGGCTCCGTTCATCACCTGAGGGTTAGGGTACACACCACACACCATCTGATACCCCTGACCAGTAACTACACCTGGGGGTGTTTCAGATCTAGTAACTTAATAATATGACCCAACAGGAAGTGGTCACAGGCACCGCCCCAATCAGTCTTGTAGTTACTCTATGCTGGGGTGTGTGTGTAGCAGGCTAAATGGAAATCCCCCTGCCCCCTACACACACACACACACACACACACACACACACACACACACACACACACACACACACACACACACACAGAGCCTTTCTGTGCCTCAGACAAAAGGCTGGGCTGTCAGACGCTCTCTGGTTGTCAGTAAAGGTCAGTGTGCTGAGAGGACAGCTGTGGACACACCTTCCTCTGCTGTATCCTGATCCAGAGACATCAGCTCCTCACAACTTTAGACTCGAGTACACGGCTAGCAAGTTAGCTCCTCATTGTTTAAGTCCCTAGACCTAGTACACACTGTTTGCTAGCTAGCTCCTCATAGCTTTAGACCTAGTACACACTGTTTGCTAGCTAGCTCCTCATAGCTTTAGACCTAGTACACACTGTTTGCTAGCTAGCTCCTCATAGCTTTAGACCTAGTACACACTGTTTGCTAGCTAGCTCCTCATAGCTTTAGACCTAGTACACACTGTTTGCTAGCTAGCTCCTCATAGCTTTAGACCTAGTACACACTGTTTGCTAGCTAGCTCCTCATAGCTTTAGACCTAGTACACACTGTTTGCTAGCTAGCTCCTCATAGCTTTAGACCTAGTACACACTGTTTGCTAGCTAGCTCCTCATAGCTTTAGACCTAGTACACACTGTTTGCTAGCTAGCTCCTCATAGCTTTAGACCTAGTACACACACTACATTGCTAGGTCTAGTACACAGCTGAATTTCTACAATGTTCCTTTCCCACACCCCTCAGATTTCATGTTGTCAATCGTTGCATGTTCAGGTTTTTGCTATTGTTTCTGAATCTTCACTGATTTATTAGTGAGGTATTCCTGAGAAGACTCAAACCCTTCACTTGTCATGTGTGCAGGGTACAGTAGTGTTGTATTGATCCCTGGGGGGGAGGGGGGGTTACACAAAGATGATGATTAACAAAGCCCTGCTCCAGTTTCTAATCTGAGATCATCCCTTTTGTACCACTTGGTATAAATATCACTGTCCCACGCATCTGTAATCTCACCTCTTTCTGGATGGTCACCTTCAGCTTGATTCTTTTGGAATGGGGCTCCGTCCACAGGAAGCCAGCGTCAATCAGACGCACCTGGGATCGAGAGGTCAAACACTGGGTCAACGACTTTGGCCCTGCTCAACCTCATACTGCTATGCATGTCACGATAGATGAGTGTTAAAATAATAAAAGGTCAAAATAATCTCTCTCCTTGACTCAGACAGGTGGACAGATGCTGTCATTAACTGAACTGTACAATGCAAAAAAAACACTGGGTGGGTGGTCTAAACACAGAGATATGTCTGTTCTGATACAGGACAGCTTACACTGGTCACAGAAGACATGAGAAAGGATGGAGAGATGGACACACAGACATACTTTGGTCATGGAGCCCTTGAGCTTCTTCAGACAGAGGCTCAGCAGTTCCCTGGACTCCAGAGCGCAGGATATCCAGGAGGCTGGTGGCTGCAGGTACCTACAGAACAGAGACACCTTACATGTTTATCCATTCAGCAAAAATCTGAAAGTTAATTCTAAATCAAGGATCAGAAGTGCAGAGTTCTAACAGTATGTTGATACTCAAGAGAACATCTTAGCTACCAGACACAGTGTACAGTAACATCTCAGCTACCAGACATGGTGCAACAATATACTATGACACATCAATAACATTGCAACTACACAATTACATAGTACAGTGCAACAATAACAGCATTGCATGTCTGCTAAATGAGTTAAATGTACCTGGGGTGTTTATTTAAAGACTACGGCTCGCTGCTCACCTCTCACACTGCTTGCAGAAGTGAACAGAGACCTGTTTGGGGATGCCCTCTGAGATGTCCACCTGGGTCCTGAGACAGGACACGCACATGTTGGCTGGGTTGGGGGGGATGGGGACACCGCAGGTACAGCACAGGCTGGCACCGTGGGAGAGCACAGAGCAAAACGATTAATACTGGCTTTTAAACACCTGGAAACGGGGGCGTGGTTACCAAAGCCGTCCATCAATATGGGTGTTCGACTTCATGCAGGGCCGACGGCGCCGAAAGACGGCTGCAGCTGGCTGACTTCAAGCAGTGCATAAAGTCGAACACACCTAATGAAAGTAACATGTCCTGCTTAAAACTGACGCGGGACTTCAAAAATGTGCGCGTTCACGCACATACTCACATGTTTCCTTGGCTGCTCGTGGTTGGAGCTTGAATGTACTCCATCCTGGATGGACGAAAGGACTGTTCAAATCTATAAAACAAAAGTCCGGACAAGTGTGACAAGAGTCACAACAACAATCAGCCTGTAACTACTCTTAATAACGTAGAAAAGTCAGGTTATCGTCATGCTGTCCACATCGGCAACTTTTGTTTGCCAGTTGCTAACGGTACAACAATAACATAGATCACTGTACTTATATAATGTAGATGTCTCTTTAAAAAAGCTAAGTTTTTAAGTGAATCTGACGATGGGTCAAGCTAACACTAGCTACTCCACCCGCAGAAAGGTAAAGTAAATAGCTGACGACGTTAGCCAGCATGCTAACGACTAGCTACCGCTACATTCGGTCGCATTTCATTTTACATATCATACATATAATGTAATACAGTCACAGAGCTAACAAAGCTTTCTGTATCGTTTTATAACTCATCGGATGAATGCCAAACAATACTTACTGTAGAAACAAAAATAATTCAGTCCATCCGCACGTTATGCGACTCCACGTTTCTGTACCAGGGAGCAGAAGGAGCAGCTTGATGACGTCAGGCAATGATCTGTCAAAATAGGCGTGTTCGACTTCATGCAGCACCCGCGTCGCCGACAGTCGGCTGCAGCCGCAACCAATAAACTTTGTCCCTACAAAACAAATTAATGCCGTAAAAAGTTTAAATATTCAAACAGATTTTTTGCTATAATGCTTATTTTAGATGGAAAAATTATGCCCCAAAAATTTAATTTTGCTTTAGTTTGAACTCTCTTCTATATCTCCAAATGTTCTTATAACGTCTGCAAAATTAGGCCTTCCATGAAATAGAGTAAGTGTAACTTTCTTTGACTCGTGATTTATTTGTAACTTCTACTTCATCACCCGATTGAGACTTCTGGAGTTCTGCCACCTCACCCTTTACCAAGTTTTATTCGTTTGACCCTCTGGTCTTTCCGTTAATCAAGTGGGTTTGATCAGACATTACGCCCTAGGGGGTTTCCATGAATAGCCGATAAATTACACACTTTTCACAGAAGCGTCACTGCATTCTCTTGAAAAACTTAATAATAAATCGTAGTATTTACTGATTAAATAGACGTGTTTGTTAAATCTGAGAGTGACGCACGTCATATTTATAATGATCGCATGCGACGGTGCAGGGCGCTTACCTCCACAGGACGGAGTGGTGCGGTCCTTCCCCACGCTACAGACGCTGCTTCAGGTTTGACAGAGCCGCTATTTACAGCTTGGAATGCGGGAGAAGAGAGGGACCTGGTGCGCGCTCTACCGCCGCGGTTTCCACTTCTCTTTTTAGACAAGACAAACAACACATAGAGGCTTTAGCCTACCGGATCGGCAAGGTAATTGTTTTTTAATGTCCACGCGCGGACAGCGCTTTGCCTACCGGTGGCGGAGCGCGTTCTGCCTTCTGTACGGTTAATAGCCAACACACCGCATCACAGACGAGGAACAGCCACCGGTTCACTGCGGAGCTTAATGTGAGTGAACCAGATACGGCAAGTGCTTTCGCAACTAACTCAGACATTTTCCAAGACAGACAGTCATCCACCTATGTGTCCTGCTGCTAGCGGTTGTAGGTTGATCCGGTACTTTACTCAAAATCAATGTGAGACGGTGTGAAACGTGAGCTGTTATTAATTTGAGTTTTCCTGGATATTTCTTCTCACCAACAATGGACTAAGATTTGCGAGGAAACGACAACCATTCCGTAGTTTCTTTCTTGTCTAAATGCTAGAAGATACCATGACCCTTCTGTCTCTCCTCGGCCGGATTATGAGATACTTTCTGCTTAGACCAGAAACCCTGTTCCTGCTGTGCATCAGCCTGGCTCTGTGGAGCTACTTTTTCCACACGGATGAAGTCAAAACCATAGTCAAGTCCAGCAGGGATGCTGTCAAAATGGTCAAGGGTAAAGTGGCAGAGATCATGCAGAACGACAAATTAGTGGGGCTCGACGTGCTGGATGCAGAGTTCTCCAAAACCTGGGAGCTGAAGAGCCACAACGTGGCGGTGTACTCCATCCAGGGCCGCAGGGAACACATGGAGGACCGCTTCGAGGTTCTGACCGACATGCTGAACAAGAGCCACCCCTCCATATTTGGGATTTTCGACGGGCATGGAGGAGAGGTGAGATATGTGGTTACACCTGGGATGATTCGCCTCGTGTTGATGTGTTTTTGGAACAGCCTTTGACTGTGGATCAAGATGTCCCTGATTCAAATCCTCCACGTTGCCTACATCGTTTGTATAAAAGCGTCTGCTAAATGTAGACATGATGATTATTATTATTAGTAGGCTACATTCAGCACATTCTTTGTGCCTCTCTGTTTGATATTAACATGGTGCTTCACCTGCTCATGGTAGAAGTCAGTGGTCAGAATCTCCAAGCTGTGCCAAGTATCCCTATAATTAGTGTTCTTAAATGCTTCCAGACATACATACTTAACAGGATATATGCTGCTGATCAAGGCTTTAAACCGATTACAGAGGACGAGGTAAGCTCGAGGGTAAACAGGATTAAGATCGTTGAAACGTGCGGGCGGACTGGAGGAGAGCAGAACATCTAACTACTGCGCGAGACTCAATAGACAGTCACTATTTGTCTGCTGAATGAAGAAATGACATGTTGAGCCACACAAGCACCTGTGCTGTGCCTACTGATCCATAGAGCTGTGTGTGTGTGTGTGTGTGTAGGTGTGTAGGGCAGTGTGTGTGTGTGTAGGTGTGTGTGTGTAGGTCTGTAGTGTGTCCAGATCAGGAGGTTTGAGTGATCAGGTGATCACACAACAGGAGGGGCAGGGCACACTGCTGCTTATAGAAGAAGGATTGTAAACTTTGAGGAGACAGATGTCTTTACAAGTGTGTGTGTGTGTGTGTGTGTGTGTGTGTGTGGCTCCTAGAGATTTGTGTGGGGGGAGAGTGAAAGAGGTGAATTGCGTGTTTTTGTGTCTTTCAGAAAGAGAGGTCTGTGTGTGGGAGGCAGGGAGAGTGAAAGAGCTGAATTGTGTGTGTTTCTGTGTTGAGTTGTGTTTGTGTGTGTGTGCCTCTTCACTCCTTCCCCTCCTCCCCCCTCTCCTCTCTTCTCCTCCCCTCTCCTTTTTCTTCTCCAGCTCTTCTTACTGTTCCATTCCTTCCTCCCCATCCCTCTCTCTCTCCCTCCCCTCTACTTCTCCCTTTATATGAGGTCTTGCATACCTAGTTAACAATCTCTAATGTCCCTGAACCCCCCTTCTCCCCAGTTCCTACCTTATCACACCCCGTCCCCAGATTTTTTTCAAGCCCCATCCCTTCCTGTTCCTGCACCACCAAGCCCCGCCCCTTCCTGTTCCTGCACCACCAAGCCCCGCCCCTTCCTGTTCCTGCACCACCAAGCCCCGCCCCTTCCTGTTCCTGCACCACCAAGCCCCGCCCCTTCCTGTTCCTGATGCTATCTGGACTGCAGGTGTGTTTTCATAATCAGTTATGATAACATGCAACATACTGTCTATGATAACAAGAATAGACACATTTCATCCCAAGAGATTTACAGTGGGGATTCAAACTTGATCTTGAACAGATGCTCTAACCACTGAGCTATATCCATCCCCAGTCCTCCCCTCAGTCCTACAGAGACCAGCCTGCTCCCACAAAGGCTGAAAGAAAACATTCTAAAAATAAGTTTCTATAGAGATGAGGGATAACCGTTCTGCTGGTTCAACTGTGGGCTCAGAAGAAACTCGATCTCCACTACCAAAACTGGTCATTCAACTGCTCTCCCCTGTGGGCTGAGTGTGTTCCTGGGACGGGGGATGGTTGTGGGAGGAAGGGTGGAGCAGAGAGAGCGAGGAGATATGTGAAGAGAGCGCAGGAGTCAAACAGAGAGAGTGAAAGAGATGGAAGAGTGGACGAGTGTTCTGAAGAGGCAGGGAGAGAGAAAAGGAGGGAAGAGAGTGAGGGGAGAGGGAGAGAGAGACGGAGGGAAGAGGGAGAGGGGAGAGGGAGAGAGATACGGAGGGGAGAGGGAGAGGGGAGAGGGAGAGAGAGACGGAGGGGAGAGGGAGCGAGACGGAGGGAAGAGGGAGAGGGAGAGAGAGACGGAGGGAAGAGGGAGAGGGAGAGAGACGGAGGGAAGAGAGCGAGGGGAGAGGGAGAAAGAGATGGAGGGAAGAGAGTGAGGGGAGAGGGAGAGAGAGACGGAGGGAAGAGAGCGAGGGGAAAGGGAGACGGAGGGGAGAGGGAGAGAGAAGGAGGGAAGAGAGTGAGGGGAGAGGGAGAGAGAGAAGGAGGGGAGAGAGAGACGGAGGGAAGAGAGTGAGCGGAAAGGGAGAGAGAGAAGGAGGGGAGAGAGTGAGCCAAAACAAGGTATGGATTGGCTTATGTAGACCCCTCCCCCTCTCAGTAGGAGCTCAGGCAGCAGTGATGGTTCCTGTATTCCTCTTCTAGAACCAGACACTAGTGTCACCTGCACAGTTTACCGACCTGGTGAGAGGGAGAGATCTGCCCTGACCTCTGACCTCACCAGACGCCCACTGACTTGACCTCACCAGACGCCCACTTACCTGATCTCTGACCTCACCAGATATTTCGTCTGTACCAGAATGGTCTCATCTTTAGGTAGCACCCATATTGGGACACTTACACACCTACAACCCAAATAAACGAACGTACAAACACACAAACACACACCATGCAAACAAAAACATACCCATCAAAACACACATGCATGTATTCAGCACATGTTGAAACAGTCTTACACACACACACACACACACACACACACACCCTGGGGGTCTGGAGGGGGCCTCCCAGAGTCGCCAGGGAGATCCTCCTTAGAGACAGGTTTCCTTAGAGACAGGTTTCCTTAGAGACGGCTGTTTAGACATCACATCTCCATTCAGACAGCAGAGGGGACGGAGAGAGAGATAGAGAAAAGAGCAAACAGCAGTTGTTCCAGCACGCCCCTTCCCCTGATTGACCCCTCCCCCCTAACTTCCCTCTCTCCCTACTCTCCCCTTCCCCTCCCCTTACTCTCCCCTTCCCACTGAGATGGCAAAGAGAAGCACTGGGGACTCTCAATCTCCATGGCTGAACTCTGAACTACCCAGAGGAACCTCACTTCCACCTCTCCCCTCCCCTCCTCACCCGCTCACCCCCCGTCCTCTGACAGGAAGGCTTGTGGGGTGAACATGTGTGTGTGTGTGTGTGTGTGTGACTGTCTGTGTGTGTGTGTGTGTGTGTGGGGGGGTATTTTTAGACAGATGGTTTAACAGTGTGTGAATTGGTCTTTACACATACATGGAGACACAAACACACACACACACAAATGACGGTGCGCACACAGATACAAGCAGTCAGACAGAACAGCGGAACCGCAGTCCTCTGCCTGAGCCCCTTCTCATATCAGAAGTGAACAGCTTCAAGTCCAGAAAAAACTTGTTTCCTGGAAAGAGTTGAGGAAAAAAGTCATTTTGTTTAATTATAATCTCAATTGATATTTATTAGAGTAAACATGTCGAGTCTGTGACAGGAAGCAGCCGTACCTGCCAGTTGGCTGGCCAGGTGTTCCAGACCAGGGCTGCGTTTCCCGAAAGCGTCGTAAGCCTAAGTTGATCGTAGAATACATTGTACAATGAATCTTAGTTTTACCAAAGACATCATAGCTTTTTTGATTCGTTTGATTCGCATTTTGGAATTTTGATGCGTGAAAGTGCATAGATTAGCCTACTCCTTACAAGCATGTTTTGGAAACGCACGTAAGAAACATCGATGGTTTCGTTTCTTGCTTGAAACGCAGCCCAGGTGTTCCAGACCAGGTATTCCAGAAGGTTCTCTGGCCCCCAGACGAGTTATGAAAAGGTCATAAGACGATGAACTCTCTCCTCTACCGAGCAAGTCTGACCTCAAACACATCACCTCTGTCTCGCTCTGTGTGTCTCTGTCTCTGTCTTTCTCTGTCTCTCTTTGTCTCTCTTACTGTCTCTCTCTGTCTCTTTCCCACTCCCTCTGTCTATCCTTCTCTCTCTCTCTGTTTCTCTCTCTCCCACTCTCTCTGTCTCCTTGTCTCTCTCTCTGTCTCTCATTTCATTTTTATTTTCATTTCAATGGGCTTTATCAAGGAACAAATGTTCATATTGCCAAAGCAACGGTGGAATTACAGAAATAGTGTTTATATTATAAATACAAACACACACATCAGTCAGTGTGTGTGTGCTTTGTGTGTCTAGGTCACTCACTGTCTCTCAGGTTGTTATACATACTGGGCAGCAAGGTGTGCCCTGTCTCCTTCTAGGAGAGCAAGGAGGAAGAGAAATGCCTGTAGCACAGAATAAACCCACAGATAACAGCACACACACACACCGCACACACACACAAACAGACAAAATGCAAACAGTGCCCTTTCCAGTGACAGAAGGCTTTATTGTGAGCAAGCAGAGAAAGAGACAGCTCCTGAACACAGAGAGAGAGAGAGAGAGAGAGAGAGAGAGAGATGGAGAGAGAGAGAGAGAGAGAGAGAGAGAGAGAGAGAGAGAGAGAGAGAGACACACAGAGGCACACAGAGACACACAGAGGCACACAGAGACAACCAGCCCGTTGGATCTGATCTGAGACCTGCCCAATCTCCCAAAAAGATTTTTGCATGTTTAGTTTTTTTGGAAAGGTTCTTCAAAAGAACGTGAATCTTTTTTGTACTGCAGTTTATTTATTTTTTGAATATTCTCAGTACATCTGCCTACACAAACGCAACATGCCTACTGTAGCCTGTTATAGCTGACGTGTGTGTGAGGGAGAGAGTGAGTAGTGGCTGTTTTTCTCTCTTCTCTCTGATCATGAGTCATGAGAACCCCAAAGCCCCTCTTCTGTCATGGTAGACTCCTCTCTCCTCTCCTTTCCCCTCTGCTTTATTCCCAGTCTCTTCTTCTCTTCTATCCTTCCTATCTTTTCTCCCTCGTTCCTTCCTCTCTTTTCTTCTCTCTCTCCTCTTCCCCCTCTCTCTCTCTCTCTCTCTGCTCTCCCTCTCTCTCTTCTCTTCCTCTTTCATTCACCTTGTGTCCCTGGAGACTACCAGACATGGGAGTGTTAGCAGAGCTGTGTGTGTGTATGTATGAGTGTGTGTGTGTGTGTGCATATGAGTGTGTGTGTGTACATGTCTGTGTGTGTGTGTGTGCACCACAGTAAGTAATCACCATGAAGGGCACTAGGACTACTGCTGTACTCGTGTCCTATTGGTCCTATTTAGAGTACAGCTCAACAGAGTATTTGACTGCAGATCTAGAGGTCTTAGGTTCAAATCCCCTCTGTCACCTTGGATAAAAGTTTCTGCTAAATGAACCCATGATCATGATCCCTCTCTACCTGGATGTGTGTGTGTGACTGATAAATACACAGCTGCTAACACTCAGACAGGAGCAGGGCGAGCATCATGCTGCTAATTGGATTTTAAATGCAGTAAATATATAATATATTCATATCTCCTCCTCTCACAAGCACCTGCAGTTTGGAATACTCATGTGACTTTCTCTCTACCACTCTCTCTTTCTCATTGCGCATTGTGTTGCCTTCTGGTATGAAATGAGCTATATTAATAAAGTTTGATTTGATTCACACTCTCTCTGTCTCTCACCCTCTTTCGCCCTTTCTCTCTCTCTTCTCATATTTCTACCTCTCATTTTCTCTCTATCTGTCTCAGGTTCCTGTTTTCCTTTATGTCCTTGTTAACCTTTTGCTCCATCAAATCCTGTCCTTCCTCTTCATGTCCTCCACCTCACACACACACACCTTCACACACACACATACACACCCTATCTTTCTCTCACCCTTCCCCACACGCACACTCTCTCACCCTGACTCCCTGCAGTCACCTTATCTCTCTGCAGTCTGGTTTATTTATCACTCCTCTGAAATATTAAACAGTCTAGAACCTTCAGCCTGAGGGGAGTCCCCATCTGTATACACACACACACGTCCTCACATACACACACGTACTCAAACACACACTCTTTCACACACACATTACATTTACATTTATTCATTTAGCAGACGCTTTTATCCAAAGCGACTTCCAAGAGAGAGCTTACAAAAGAGCATAGGTCACTGATCATAACAACGAGATAGTCCCAAACATTGCAAGTAGCCAAAACATGAAGCATACATTGTGAAAAGCTAAACAAGTGCCAAAGGGAAGACCCATAAGAGCATGCAGTTATACAAGTTACAAATTAAACAACATGAACCACAAAAGTGCAGGACTGTACCTGTAGAAGAACAATCAACAGTAAAATATTTCACAGCGAGTACAAGACTTAACTTCGTTATATCTAACCTACAAGAGCAACAAGTCACTCAATAAGAGTCATTGTGATCCTGGAGGAAACTAACTAACAAGTCCAGCCAAGCATTCTTAAGTGCCGTTGTACTCCCGGAACAAGTGTGTCTTGAGCCTTTTCTTGAAGGTGGGTAGACAGTCAGTGTCCCTGATGGAGGTGGGGAGCTGGTTCCACCATTGGGGGGCCAGGCAGGAGAAGAGCTTGTGTTGGGACCGGGCAGTCTTGAGCGGTGGGACCACCAGGCGGTTGTCTGAAGAAGACCGTAGGTGACGGGTGGGGGTGTAAGGTTGCAGGAGAAACTTGATGTAGACGGGTGCAGTCCCGTTCACTGCTCGGAAGGTCAGTACCAGGGTCTTGAATCTGATACGGGCGTTGATGGGTAGCCAGTGGAGAGAGATGAGGAGCGGGGTAACATGGGAGCGTCTGGGTAGATTGTAGACCAGGCGGGCCGCTGCGTTCTGAATCCTCTGAAGAGGGCGGGTTGCACATGCTGGGAGACCAGCGAGCAGCGAGTTGCAGTAGTCCAACTCTCTCACACACACCTTACTCTGTAAACAGTGTTCTTATCAGAATCGGTTTCTCTTACTCTGTAGACGCTTGTAGCTGTGTGCAGCTGTGGAGGAAGTATCTACTTAGAAACCTCATCGTACTGTGTGTGTGTGGGGGGGAGTCAGAGTGTATTGGTGTGTGTACTTGTATGGGTGTGTGTGTGTGACACTGATAGAGTTTGTAACGCTGTCACACGAGCTCCACAGGGAACAGTCTTAGCGCCTTCCTGTTCACCCTGTACACTGCTGACTTCCTGTACACTGCAGACTTCCTGTTCAGCCTGTACACTGCAGACTTCCTGTACACTGCAGACGTCCTGTTCAGCCTGTACACTGCAGACTTCCTGTACACTGCAGACTTCCTGTTCAGCCTGTACACTGCAGACTTCCTGTTCAGCCTGTACACTGCAGACTTCCTGTACACTGCAGACTTCCTGTTCAGCCTGTACACTGCAGACTTCCTGTACACTGCAGACTTCCTGTTCACACTGCAGACTTCCTGTTCAGCCTGTACACTGCAGACTTCCTGTTCACGGCACACTTCCTGTTCACACTGCAGACTTCCTGTTCACGGCACACTTCCTGTTCACACTGCAGACTTCCTGTCCACCCTGTACACTGCAGACGTCCTGTTCACCCTGTACACTGCAGACTTCCTGTACACCCTGTACATTGCAGACTTCCTGTACACTGCAGACTTCCTGTTCAGCCTGTACACTGCAGACTTCCTGTCCACCCTGTACACTGCAGACTTCCTGTCCACCCTGTACACTGCAGACTTCCTGTCCACCCTGTACACTGCAGACTTCCTGTCCACCCTGTACACTGCAGACTTCCTGTCCACCCTGTACACTGCAGACTTCCTGTCCACCCTGTACACTGCAGACTTCCTGTCCACCCTGTACACTGCAGACTTCCTGTCCACCCTGTACACTGCAGACTTCCTGTCCACCCTGTACACTGCAGACTTCCTGTCCACCCTGTACACTGCAGACTTCCTGTCCACCCTGTACACTGCAGACTTCCTGTTCACCCTGTACACTGCAGACTTCCTGTCCACCCTGTACACTGCAGACTTCCTGTTCACCCTGTACACTGCAGACTTCCTGTACACCCTGTACACTGCAGACTTCCTGTACAGCACAGCCATCTGCCATCTGCAGAAGTTCTCTGACGACTCCGCCATCATAGGCCTCATCACAGATGACGATTACAGGGAGTTTAGAGAACTGATTCAGGACTTAGTGGACTGGTGCCAGTGGAACCGCCTCCAGATC
The DNA here is from genome assembly GCF_021917145.1 of Hypomesus transpacificus. NCBI lineage: Eukaryota > Metazoa > Chordata > Actinopteri > Osmeriformes > Osmeridae > Hypomesus > Hypomesus transpacificus. The sequence continues at coordinate 9,647,750 of NC_061074.1, read as the reverse complement.
AACACAGGGAAAACCAAGGAGCTGGTGGTGGACACAGTCACCCCCCGGTGACAGGACATTGAGAGGGTGGACTCTTATAAGTACCTGGGTGTTCACCTGAACAATAAACTGGACTGGACTGACAACACCATGTCATCTACAACACTAACACTGCAAGGGCAGTCCTGACTCATCTACAACACTAACACTGCAAGGGCAGTCCTGACTCATCTACAACACTAACACTGCAAGGGCAGTCCTGACTCATCTACAACACTAACACTGCAAGGGCAGTCCTGACTCATCTACAACACTAACACTGCAAGGGCAGTCCTGACTCATCTACAACACTAACACTGCAAGGGCAGTCACACACATTCATGCTCAAAGCTGCACCTGCCTCACTTTGGAATCTGGGCTGCAGGAGGAGCTGGATCTGATCTGACCATAGACTTATCTGACTGGTTATGACTCTGGTTATGACTCTGGTTATAACTCTGGATCTGACTCTGGTTATAACTCTGGATCTGACTCTGGTTATGACTCTGGTTATAACTCTGGATCTGACTCTGGTTATGACTCTGAAATGGCTTTGATTCTGAAACTGGCACAAAAACACATGCATGTTTGCATCAGCCCTCTGAGCAGAGGAGGGTAATACAGATGAATATTGATTTTCTTGAGGCACAAAGTCAGATGTTTGTCCGCTAACAGTTGAGCCTAGCGTGATGCAGGTGTTTTCAGGCATCCGGCGATCAATGGTGGGGGTGGGGTGCAGGATGCATGTGGTGGGGGGGGGGGGGGGGAGTGTGTGTGTGTGTGGTGTGTGTGTGTAGTGGGGGGCCGAGTGTGTGTGGTGGAACACTGGAGGGAGTGTCTATTGGAAGAGGCTTGATGTGTGTTTGTGTGTATGCATGTGCACACGTCTTGATGAAGCGTTTGTTGTGTTTTTGTATGCTGATGCTGTGTTTCTGTCAGGGCTTAGAGAGGGAGAGAGGAGCGGAGAGAGGGAGAGAGGGGGAGAGGGGGAGAGGAGCGGAGAGAGGGGGAGAGGGGGAGAGGAGTGGAGAGGGGGAGAGGGAGAGAGGAGCGGAGAGGGGGAGAGGGAGAGGAGAGAGGAGCGGAGAGAGGAGCAGAGAGAGGAGCGGAGAGAGGGAGAGGCGGAGAGAGGGAGAGAGGGGGAGAGGAGTGGAGAGAGGAGTGGAGAGAGGGGGAGAGGGAGAGAGGGGGAGAGAGAGGAGCGGAGAGGAGCATTAAGAGGGAGAGAGGGAGAGAGAGCAGGGAGAGTCCTAATGAATGTGATGTCTCCATCCATCACTGTTCCTGGATGATGAGTTACTGACACAAGGAGCAACACATCTTCACACACGTATCATCCTCTCCCCATTTCTCTCTCCTCTTCTCTCCCTCTTTCCTCCTCTCTCTCTCTCTTTCTCCCTCTCCCCTCTCGTCCACCTCTCTCCTTCTCCTCCTCTGTCTGTAGATTAAGGACACAGTCCCCAGATGGTTAGACTGGAGGGAAAGATGGATGGAAGACAGGAAGGAATGAACCCAGGAAAGGAAGAGAGAGACAGAGTGGAGGGATAGAGGGTGGAAAGAGAAACTGAATGAGAGCCAGAGAGAGAGCGAGAGAGGGGGGGACTGAATGAGAGCCAGAGAGAGCGAGCGAGAGAGGACTGCAGCTGATGAATGTTGCGGGGTGTTGGAACAGTTCCTGGAGTGGAGGATGTTCAGGAAGTGTGAGTTCCTCAGGATAAGGATGCTACACCACACTATAGAGACCCACCCACCTCCAGATGGCCCAACGTCCGAGAGACAGAAGGGGGGGGGACCCACGGGGAACACTGACACAGTGTGTGCTGCTTCCTGCCTCCTCTTCTCTCTGGGCACTCAGCAGCTGGGTTTGGAAACACACCAGTCACTCCAATCTCTCTCTGTATCTCTCTCTGCATCTCTCTCAGCATCTCTTTCTCTCTCTGTATCTCTCTCTGACAGAGACACAGACAGAGACACAGACAGAGACAGACACAGACAGACACAGACACAGACACAGACACAGACAGACACAGACAGAGACACAGACAGAGACACAGACAGAGACACAGACAGAGACACAGACAGAGACACAGACAGACACAAACACAGACAGACAGAGACAGAGACACAGACAGAGACACAGACAGAGACACAGACAGAGACACAGACAGAGACACAGACAGAGACACAGACAGAGACACAGACAGACACAGACAGACACAGACAGAGACACAGACACAGACAGGTGGAATGTCTTAGTGGGGGCAATGAGGTGAAGAGAAGTGTAAATTGATATTTGAGATCAAGGAATCTGTGACAGACTGTGGTGAGTGTGGTGCAGGTCCTTTACTGAGCACGGAGGCAGCAGGTATCATGAAGGGAGATTATGGCTTTAGAAACAGTGGGGGTCCTTACAGCTACACACACACACACACACACACACACACACACACACACACTCACCCCACAGACCGGGCTTATCCCTCATCTCTTAACCCACCAAACAGCCATCCTGCTGGCATGTGATTCCTGCCAAACTCCATATAATCCTGGTCTTGGTCTGGTCTAGTTCTGGTCAAGTTGATAAATTAGGGTGTGTGTGCATGTTTGTGAGAGAGAGATAGACTGTGTATGTTACAAAGTCCCTAGCTTGAGGACCAGAAGAGATCTGTGAGAGTAAGTGTTCTGCTCCAGATAAGGATCCTTGTGTGCTTGACCATAAGAGGTTATCTGCCAGACATGATTAATCTACCAAGAAATCAGGCTGATGAATCAAACAGAAAATGGTTGATACAGATCTTAGAAGGAGACTTGTAATCGTGTTATCTTTCCTCTGACTGTATGTGTGTGATACTTATATAGAAGTGGTTAGAATTATTTAGATACTGTTGTACATTTTCTACAAAACTCTTATATGCCCCTTCCTGCCATTGTAAATTCCTTCTTTGTGCAAAGTTACTTGGTGAAAAAAAGCTGATTCAGATTCTGATAGAGAATGACACACATGTAGACACATGTTTACTTAACTGCGGCATTGTGTGTGCGTGTATTGGTGTGTGTGTGTGAGAGTGTATAGGTGTATGTGTGCGTGCGTGTGCGTGTGCGTGTGTGTTGGTGCGTGTGGCCCCAGAGTGAGTGTGATAGATCCATTCAGAGGTTGGAGGCTCCAGTTCTCCAACAGCGTGGGAGAGCCAATGAGGCGCAGCCACCCTGGTGGGCTCATGAATATTCATGAGGTAGAGATATCAGTGTTTGCCAGAGAACACAGGACTCTGGTCCCCAGAATACCAATGAGCTCCTCTGCTCTACTATGCCTATGAAGTGTGTGTGTGTGTGCGCGCGTGGGTGGATGTAATTGAGAGAGGGATTCTATGATTGTGTGATGTGATGTGTTGTTCTGTGTGTGTGTGCGCGCGTGTGTTTGTTAGACTTTGCTGACTGTTCTTCCTTCCTCCTTAAGGCCATTTCTGCCCCACTTTCAAGAAATGGAAACTCTTGGATTCCTCTCAAGCTTTGACAGTCGTACACTTCTCTCACTACACATTGCTAATGACGAATCTCTGTAGCAGGTGTGTGTGTGTGTGTGTGTGTGTGTGTGTGTGTGGGGGGGGGTGGTCAGTGACAATGTTAGTATTTATTCTCCTTTAAAATTCCTTGTGCTCCAAGTTCAAACACAAGTACAGATGTTAATGAACTGGTAGCTAGTAAGTTGTTGGTAACGAGCTGCTGGCTAGATTGTTCAGTCTACAGTAGCTCACAGTGGTTTGTTGCTGAGCTGTTGTTAGCTAGCTAACTGGTTGTGCCCAGAAGTGTGACCCTTGGAACAAGGACATTGTGGTCAGATTTAAATCTGAGATGTTGCTGGGCAGGACGCAGAGTCACGTTGAGAAATCACTTCTGTGCTTTTACTTACTTGCGTCCATAACCCGATGTGCTTTGATAAGCATCTCCCTCTTTCTCCCTCATTCTCTCACCCCTTCTCACTCTCACATCTTCTCCACCTTCTCCATCCTTCCTAATCTCTCTCTCTCTCTCTCTCTCTCAGCCAGACTGCAGCGTTATTACATTCTTCCCCCTCTTCTCTACCTCTCTCTCTCCCTCCTTCTACTCCACTGCTTTTTATGGCCCCTGTTGATTGATTCCTCCAGAAGTCCATCTTAATGACTCCTCCCTGAGAGAGACCTGAAGGAGCAGGTTAGGCCTATCAGTCACAGTCAGCCCCCTCTCTCTCTCTCTCTCTCTCTCTCTCTCTCTCTCTCTCTCTCTCTCTCTCTCTCTCTCACCTCTGTCTGACTGTCTCTCTGTCTGGCTCTGTCTCTCTCTTTACTGAACGACAGGCATAACATTTTACACACACCGTGTATGTTTGCCGACAGCAGTGTGTGTGTGTGTTTGACTGCATTGGTGTGTTGGTCTGTCAGCGAGTGATAGTGATGTTGAGAAATGTGGGTGTTAAATCTTGCACACACATATTTAAACACATACACACACACACATACTTAAACACATAAACACCTACACACACAGCACAAATGTAACTGTGCCACTTGATATTAATAAAACCTGTTAGGACTCCCTGGGTGGTTTTAGAAACAGACAGACAGACAGACAGACAGACAGACAGACAGGCAGGCAGACAGGCAGACAGGCAGACAGGCAGACAGGCAGGCAGGCAGACAGGCAGACAGGCAGACAGACAGACAGACAGGTAGGTAGGTAGGTAGGTAGGTAGGTAGGTAGGTAGGCAGGCAGGCAGGCAGGCAGGCAGGCAGGCAGGCAGGCAGGCAGGCAGGCAGGCAGGCAGAGACAGACAGGCAGGCAGGCAGGCAGGCAGGCAGTAGAGGTCTGAGCTGTTAGAGCCTCTATACTGGCATCTGTCTGAGCCAACCACCTGTGTTGCTGCAGGGGGCAGGCTGTGACACCAGCCAGCGTGTGATTGGTCCAGAGGGACTGCTCAGCCGCTGGATAGATGCTCATCCTATCAAGGCTTGGAAGAAGTGCCGTGACGGAGCGCAACCATGGTTACACACGTGACAGATGTAACACCTCAGTGCTGAGGCCCGACAAGCACACACACCCTACACACACCCCACACACACCCTACACCCCACACACACACACACACCCTACACACACATACACTCACACTCTCAACCACACAGTCTATTGCAGCTGAGGAACTTGTAGGACACAACTTTAGAAGCAGAGGAATTCCTGTTGGTTTGTTGTTGGGGTGTTAGATCTGACCTGAGGCCAGCCTGATAGATCTGACCTGAGACCAGCCTGTTAGATCTGACCTAAGACCAGCCTGATAGACCTGACCTGAGACCAGCCTGATAGATCTGACCTGAGACCAGCCTGATAGATCTGACCTGAGACCAGCCTGATAGATCTGACCTGAGACCAGCCTGATAGATCTAACCTGAGGCCAGCCTGATAGATCTGACCTGAGACCAGCCTGATAGATCTGACCTGAGGCCAGCCTGATAGATCTGACCTGAGACCAGCCTGTTAGATCTGACCTGAGACCAGCCTGATAGATCTGACCTGAGACCAGCCTGATAGATCTGACCTGAGACCAGCCTGATAGATGTGGTATGTTGTGGTTGTTTTTGAGCAGGGTTGTGTTCCTGGTAGTGGTGTTTAGCAGGTGTTCCTGGTCGGAGGTGTTTAGCAGGTGTTCCTGGTCGGAGGTAGCTGGCAGGTATTCCTGGTCGGAGGTAGCTGGCAGGTGTTCCTGGTCGGAGGTAGCTGGGAGGGTTAAAAGCATGCTTCCTCACAAGACCACTGCTCCTATAGCTGGCTGGGTATTCTATTGGATGTCAGCACTTTTCTGTCACGGAACACTTCATGTACTTTGTGAGTGTGTAGAGTTTGTGTGTAGAGTTTGTGTGTAGAGTGTGTGTGTGTGTGTCTGTTGGTGTGTGTGTGTAGTGTGAGTGTGTCTGTTGGTGTGTGTGTGTGTTGGCGTGTGTGTAGTGTGAGTGTGTCTAACCCCAGCATCAGTTGACCACTTCTGCTCCACCAAGGACACATGAAGGATCTATTTTAGTTGATGCTCAACGAGCCTTCCCCAGATGATCCCACAGTCTCTCGCTCTCTCTCTCTCTCTCTCTCTCTCTCTCTCTCTCTCTCTCTCTCTCTCTCTCTCACAAACACACATACTGGACACACGCACTGTACAGACACACACACTAAAGACTTTTTGGCAGGGCCTTTTCACATGGCTCTGATGTGAGCTAATTCAGTTAGCTCTCCATGCTAGCTCCCAAGGGTGCAGTGACATTCTAGCTACAATACTGCTGCGATCTCTGTGTCTGTATCAGCTGGTATCTCTGTGTCTATATCAGCTGGTATCTCTGTGTCTGTATCAGCTGGTATCTCTGTGTCTATATCAGCTGGTATCTCTGTGTCTGGATTAGCTGGTATCTCTGTGCCTGTATCAGCTGGTATCTCTGTGTCTGTATCAGCTGGTATCTCTGTGTCTGTATTAGCTGGTATCTCTGTGCCTGTATCAGCTGGTATCTCTGTGTCTGTATCAGCTGGTATCTCTGTGCCTGTATCAACTGGTATCTCTGTGTCTGTATCAGCTGGTATCTCTGTGCCTGTATCAGCTGGTATCTCTGTGCCTGTATCAGCTGGTATCTCTGTGTCTGTATCAGCTGGTATCTCTGTGCCTGTATCAGCTGGTATCTCTGTGTCTGTATCAGCTGGTATCTCTGTGTCTGTATCAGCTGGTATCTCTGTGCCTGTATCAGCTGGTATCTCTGTGCCTGTATCAGCTGGTATCTCTGTGCATGTATCAGCTGGTATCTCTGTGTCTGTATCAGCTGGTATCTCTGTGCCTGTATCAGCTGGTATCTCTGTGTCTGTATCAGCTGGTATCTCTGTGTCTGTATCAGCTGGTATCTCTGTGCCTGTATCAGCTGGTATCTCTGTGTCTGTATCAGCTGGTATATCTGTGTCTGTATCAGCTGGTATCTCTGTGCCTGTATCAGCTGGTATCTCTGTGTCTGTATCAGCTGGTATCTCTGTGCCTGTATCAGCTGGTATCTCTGTGTCTGTATCAGCTGGTATCTCTGTGCCTGTATCAGCTGGTATCTCTGTGTCTGTATCAGCTGGTATCTCTGTGTCTGTATCAGCTGGTATCTCTGTGCCTGTATCAGCTGGTATCTCTGTGTCTGTATCAGCTGGTATCTCTGTGCCTGTATCAGCTGGTATCTCTGTGTCTGTATCAGCTGGTATCTCTGTGCCTGTATCAGCTGGTATCTCTGTCTGTATCAGCTGGTATCTCTGTGCCTGTATCAGCTGGTATCTCTGTGTCTGTATCAGCTGGTATCTCTGTGCCTGTATCAGCTGGTATCTCTGTGTCTGTATCAGCTGGTATCTCTGTGCCTGTATCAGCTGGTATCTCTGTGTCTGTATCAGCTGGTATCTCTGTGTCTGTATCAGCTGGTATCTCTGTGTCTGTATCAGCTGGTATCTCTGTATGTCCCTCCTGGTTGTGGTAGAGATGTGGTTGTTCTCGTTATATAAGTTCTGAGGTCGTATTTGATTTGAGCCCATCTGAGGATGGCTGTATCGTCAGGAGAGTGGTGTGTGTGTGTGCGTGCGCGTGTGTGTGTGTGCGCAGCTGAGTGGAACTGTGACATTTATCACTCATGGCTGAAGGGCACTCTGAACAAATCCCCCTAGTGTGTGTGTGTGTGTGTGTGTGTATGTGTGTGTATGTGTGTGTGTGGTACAGGTAGCAGTAAAAGCTGTGAAAGTAAACACAGCAGTAAATACAGCACACATCTCCTCTGCTGGAGGGCTGAGGGCTTCAAATCACTCTTGAGTGTGTGTGGGTGTGTGTGTTGCTCTCAATACTTTGTCTTTGATGAAATATTGCCTCAAGGCCTGTTGATGCACAAACACACTCACACCTTCACAACACATACATACATACACACATGCGCACACACATACATACACATGCATACACATGCACACACATACACACACATAACCAAACATGGAGGGGAGAGGGGCCGGGTACAAGCAGAGAGCTCAGGAGAAAGGAGAAAGAGTTGCTCTTACTCAGCATGAGGGAGAGGGGGCACCTCTCCTCTGTTCTCTGACGCCCTGTCTCTCTCCCCCTTCCTCCTCTTGTCCCCTCCTCCTCTCCCCCTCTCTCCTCCTCTCTCTTTCTCCTGTCTCCTCCTCTTGTCCCCTCCTCCCCTCCTCCTCTCCCCCTCTCTCTCGCTCTCTCTCTCTCCTGTCTCCTCCTCCTCTCCCCCTCTCTCTCGCTCTCTCTTTCTCCTGTCCCCTCCTCCTCTCCCTCTCTCTCTCGCTCTCTCTCTCTCATGTCTCCTCCTCCAGGCAGCAGCAGACTATGCCAAGGCCCACCTCCCCACCGCCCTGCGCCACCACCTGCTGGCCTACGAGAGGGAGAAGGAGAGGGAGAAGGAGAAGGAGAGGGAGAAGGAGAAGGAAGAGAGGGAGAAGGAGAAGGAAGAGAGGGATAAGGAGAAGGAGAGGGAGAAGGAAGAGAGGGAGAAGGAAGAGAGGGAGAAGGAAGAGAGGGAGAAGGACAGCAATGGACAGTCCTATCCCTCTATCCTGGAGAAGCAAATCCTTGCATTGGACAGAGACATGCTGGACAAGCTCTCCGCCTCCTACAACGAAGCAGGTAGCTCCCCCTACACCACCTCATCCTACACCTCCTCCTACACCTCCTCCTTTCCTCCTCCTACACCTCTCCTCCTCCTACACGTCCTCCTTTCCTCTTCCTACACCTCCTCCTCTCCTTTTCCTACACCTCCTCCTCTCCTCCTCCTACACCTCTCCTCCTCCTACACCTCCTCTCCTCCTCCTACACCTCCTCCTCTCCTCCTCCTATACCTTCTCCTCTCCTCCTCCTACACCTCTCCTCCTCCTACACCTCCTCCTCCTATACCTCCTCCTCTCCTCCTTCTACACCTCTCCTCCTCCTACACCTCCTCCTCTCCTCCTCCTACACTTCCTCCTCATCCTACACCACCCCACAACATTGCTCCTTAAAGCCCTCTCCTTCCCTCCCTCACTCTCCCTCCCTCGTTCCAGATTCATTATCAGGCCCTCAATCATTCAGAGGTGTGTTATCGCTGGGTATGTGGTATTTACACAAAGGAGTGAGTTTAAACACTTAATCATTGGTTACCCTGCCTCGTTTCCCTCCCTCCCCTCCTCACCACCCTTCCTTCCTCCTCTCCTCTCTCCCCCCTCCCCCCTCTCCCACACATGGTCTGTTTTCTTAGAGCTATTTTGAGTGAGTGTGTGTGATTGAGATTGTGTGTGTGTGTGAGTGAGAGTGTGTTAGGGCTTGAGGATGGGAACTTTGTTTAAATAGCTGTGCTATGGCAAATACAACTCACAGGGATTTGATGGCTGTCTAAATAGCATGTTCTGTGTGTATGAGATCTCCCCATGCATTTCTCTGCCCTGTTGGGATATAAACCATCGATACTCTGGTCACAGTGTGACCACAGACACACTCTGTATCACAGTGACCTGTATCACAGTGACCTTTATCACAGTGACCTGTATCACACAGACCCCTATCTCCAGAGAGGGGAGAGGGGTGTTACATGATACTGTAAAAGCGATAGGTGGATGTTGAAGGAGAGAGAGAGACTGATAAACTAATGCGGGGGGGGGCGTACGTAGTTAAGGCGGCATGTGTGTGTTACTTAGGCGGCCGCCTTAACTGAAAAGTGCTGCAGGAAACCCTGGACTGACTGTATAGTTTACAGAGTTGAAAGTGGGTAGTAACAAGTAACTTGGAGAGGGAGGAGGTGAGAGGGGAGAGGGAGGAGATGAGAGGGGAGAGGGAGGAGGTGAGAGGGGAGAGGGAGGAGGGGAGAGGGGAGAGAAAGAAACAGAAGAAGAGTGTTTCCTGAAACCAGATGCAGGGGGGGTTGTTAAGAGGGTGAAGAGGGTTAGGGTTAAGAGGTGTTAGGGTTAAGACAGTTAGGGTTAGGGTTAAGAGGGTTAGGGTTAAGGAGCTGAAATATTAATGTTTAGCAGACAGAAGCCTCACATCATCACCACCACCTCTGTAACTCTCCCAGTAATGACTCTCTCTGCTGATTACACAGGAATAACGGAGAGAGACGGGGGAGGACGAGAGGAGGGGAAGAGGGGGGTAGGACAGGAAGAGAGTGGAGAGGAGAGGGAGAATAAGTGAATGGGGTAAATGAGAGAACAGCCCCATCATCTCGATCATATGAACTGACCAGAGATGGCAAAAGTACATACATCCTTCACTCAAGTAGAAGGACAGATACTCATACATAAAAAGTTGAAGTACTGACTACTCTTTTTCACTTCAAGTAAATCAGTGTGTCAAGTAAATCAGTGTGTCAAGTAAAGCAGTGTGTCAAGTAAATCAGTGTGTCAAGTAAATCAGTGTGTCAAGTAAAGCAGTGTGTAAAGTAAAGCAGTGTGTCAAGTAAAGCAGTGTGTCAAGTAAAGCAGCGTGTCAAGTAAAGCAGTTAAGCAGTGTGTCAAGTAAAGCAGTGTGTCAAGTAAAGCAGTTAAGCAGTGTGTCAAGTAACGCAGTGTGGGCTCTGACATATTCTTCAGTAAAAAGTAGTTAAACTACTGCTACCTGTTGAACCTCACATCATATTAATACATGAATACAAAAAGACACTACAGACACGCAGCGCATTCGCCAGTAATCCTTTTTGACACTGACAATTTCGAACGTCTCCTTTCGAATCATCAGAAGCTTGAAAAGTTGAAAAACTAATTTTGAAAAAAGGTTGATCAAAAACTAAACGTTTTTGTGTCTTGTTGTGTGTGTGTGTGTGTAAGGTGTTTACAACATTTCTACAAAAAAACATTTTACCTTTCGAAAGTTTTTTGGAATATAGTTTTTGAATTAAACCGTTCGAAACTCAGGCTAGGCTAGGGTGAGCTAGGCTACAATTGGGTGAGTCACACATACATTTTCAGACGCACACTTTCTCTCTCACCCACACACTCTCACATACACTCAAACACTCAATTATTCCTAATTACAATCACAGCCTGGCTGATTGAAGTGCTCCTAAGTGGGCAGAGTCCCCCCCTCCCCCCCTCCCCCCCTCCACCCTCACCCCCTCTCCCCACACACACACACTCAAACAATGAATTTACTGTGGCAGGAAGGTGCATACGATAAACCTATACGGATCTTACATATAAAAAGTACAAACCGTGAAGGTATGCTAAGCTAATTGAGAGCTGAGATGCAAAGGTAATTGGTGCCATGGATGTGCGCGGGACAAAGCTAAGCTAATTAGCAAGGCTTGCGTGTGAGCTGGGATGTCAGGCTAATTGGCGTGCTTAGCTAGGCTAGGCTAGGCTAATTGGGGAAGGGGCACTCACAGGGCACCTCTGCCCATATCTCTATCACCATGGGAACCACATAAAAATGATTAGCCGGACGGTAAGACACAGAGAAGGCAGCTCTAAACAGGATTACAGGAGGACTAAAGCTTCTCACACGCACATGTTTGGTGTTTCACACCTGTCTCAGAGCACAGAGTGGGTCAGTGTTGACTTCTCTATCTTTACTCTTCTCTTTCATCACCTCCTCTCCTCCTCTCTCTCCTCCTCCTCACCCCTTCTACTCCTAACTCTCTCTCCATCCCTCTCTTCTTCCCTCCTCATCCCCCATTCATCTCCATCTCCGGCTCTCTTACCAACATCTTCCACCCTGTGTCCCCCCTCTCTCCCTGTCCTATCTTTCCTCAGCTCTAGGCAGGGTGATAGCACAGGGTGATGGCACAGGGTGATGGCATAGGGTGATAACACAGGGTGATGGCACAGGGTGATGGCACAGGGTGATAGCACAGGGTGATAGCACAGGGTGATGGCACAGGGTGATGGCACAGGGTGATAGCAAAGGGTGATAGCACAGGGTGATAGCACAGGGTGATGGCACAGGGTGATAGCACAGGGTGATAGCACAGGGTGATAGCACAGGGTGATAGCACAGGGTGATGGCACAGGGTGATGGCACAGGGTGATAGCACAGGGTGATAGCACAGGGTGATAGCACTGCCATGGTGCTGAACTCAGCATCTGCCTGGAAGACATCAGTCTCTCTTCAATCTCTGTCCCTGAATAAAAGACTTCACTTGAAAAGAGGGTTAGGGTTAGAAACAGAGAGCTCTACACACTTAATCTGATTGGATTGGATTTGAAAGCTGTTTTTACTCCTTCAAGATGTGAGAGGAATGTTTCCGTTTAAGGAATATTAGAGTGGAGATATTTCTGCTTTTCATTAAAGAAAGCTGTTTATTAAAGAAAGCTGTTTATTAAAGAAAGCTGTTTATTATAGAAAGGGGTGAACCCTATGGCTGTCTGGTTTGTCTGGTTCTGGTCTATGTTTGGGTCTTTATAGAGTGAATCTGAGAGAGAGGGAGAGAGAGAGAGCTTGATGTGCTGTTTTCCAAGGCCATCCTCCATGGTTGCTGAGAGGGAGGTTTACATGAAGCTGCATATGACTCCAGTGTTGGTTCTTCCTCCTCAGAATCAGAAAGGGTTTTATGTACCATGAAAGTTTGCACAGACAAGGAATTTACTTTGGCAGGAAGGTGCATACATTAAACATATAGGAATCCTAAAACTTAAATATACTCACTAAATAACAATACTAGAGGGACAAGTCTACCTAATAGGAATACTCTCCTCCAGTCCTTTCATCCCCTCCTCTCATTCCCTCTCTCCTCCTATCCTCTTCTCCGAACCCCTCCTCCTCTCCTTTCCTCCTCCTCTCCTCTGACAGAACACTGTCTTGCTTTTCTTGCTTTTGGGAGAAAGACAGTTTGTTTGTAAAAGCAGATGTTGTTTGGCCTTGTTGTGTGAGTGTGCTGAAAACCCTTTTCAGAACAGCTGGTCTGTGTGTGTGTTTGAAGGGTCGGAATTTTTCATCTCGGTCTATATGTGTCTGAAAATCTATTTTTGTGTCCCTTCCTAAAACACAATGGTTGACTGCCTCTTCCCCCCCCCCAGGCACCACCTGCCTGGTGGCCCTGCTGTCTGAGAAGCAGCTGACGGTGGCTAATGTGGGAGACTCTCGGGGGGTTCTCTGTGACCAGGAGGGCAGAGCCATCGCCCTGTCACATGACCACAAACCCTACCAGCTGAAGGAACGCAAGAGGATCAAGAAGGCTGGTGAGGGGGGGGGGGGGGGGGGGAGGTGAGGGGGGGGGGGTGTCAGGGGGTGTCAGAGCAGAGGTAAGGGGGTGTCTCTATTGCTGCTTTCACCACCACCGCAGCCCACCACTGACACGTAGTGGGCGCTGTCAGTAGTACATCTGTCTGGTTCTTGTTAAAACAACCTGTACAACCAGGCACTGATTATGGGGTTGAGTTTCCAGTTGGTAAAAGGCTCACTGTCACACACACACACGCACACACACTCTCTGTAGATGTTTTGGAGGGTAATGGTTGTCTCCTGAGTGTGTAGTTTTGTGTTGTTCCTCTGAACTGTGTCCAATAGAGTCCAGAACTCTGCATGAACATTGTGAACCAGTATAAACACTTGTAGAAGTCCAGGCCTCCTTCCTCTTACAAGAATATTTGTACAGTTTGTTTAGAAGATGAAAGGAACAGCTTTGTGGTCTAAGAGAAGAAAAATGTCTTTCATCTGTGTTCTGTCTGCAGGAAGTTAAAAACCATCTGTTTCCTGTCTTCTCCTGCTGCCTCACCCCCCCCCCCCTCCCCCTCCCCCTCCCCCCAGGGGGCTTCATCAGCTTTAGCGGCTCCTGGCGCGTGCAGGGCATCCTGGCCATGTCCCGTTCCCTTGGCGACTACCCCCTGAAGAACCTGAACGTGGTGATCCCCGACCCCGACATCATGACCTTCGACCTGGACAAGCTGCAGCCAGAGTTCATGATCCTGGCGTCTGACGGGCTGTGGGACGCCTTCAGCAACGAGGAGGCCGTCCGCTTCGTCCGCCAGCGTCTCAACGAGCCGCACTTCGGTGCCAAGAGCATCGTGCTGCAGTCTTTCTACCGCGGTTGCCCTGACAACATCACCGTCATGGTCGTCAAGTTCAAAGGGGCCGGCACCAAGGCTCCTGACCAGTAGTACACCCCCTGCTGGTCCAGGGCCCCGTGACCAGTAGTACACCCCCTGCTGGTCCAGGGCCCCGTGACCAGTAGTACACCCCCTGCTGGTCCAGGGCCCCGTGACCAGTAGTACACCCCCTGCTGGTCCAAGGCATCCTGACCAGTAGTACACCCCCTGCTGGTCCAGGGCCCCCTGACCAGTAGTACACCCCCTGCTGGTCCAGGGCCCCCTGACCAGTAGTACACCCCCTGCTGGTCCAGGGCCCCCTGACCAGTAGTACACCCCCTGTTGGTCCAGGGCCTCCTGACCAGTAGTACACCCCCTGCTGGTCCAGGGCCCCCTGACCAGTAGTACACCCCCTGTTGGTCCAGGGCCTCCTGACCAGTAGTACACCCCCTGCTGGTCCAGGGCCCCCTGACCAGTAGTACACCCCCTGCTGGTCCAAGGCATCCTGACCAGTAGTACACCCCCTGCTGGGTCTAGATTGTATATGAATATATGTACGTACAGTATAAGCATAGGTTTATGATATAGAATACAAGCCCTACGGTGTTTTGGAGCGAGAAGTGTTTGTATCTGAGATGAGAGTAGACCCTAGCGTGTCATTCTGAACATCCACATGGTCATTCATCTTTTTCACAACATTGAGTTCTCATCAATGTTTTAGGGAGACATGTTGTTGTCAAGCACTACAGAGAGAAATGAATGAAAAGAAGGAAGGAAAGAAGGAAAAGAGATCAAAAAGGAAAGAAGAATCTGACCTAGCGTAGCTTAGCGTACCATAGCTTAGTGCTGATGGACTCTCAAACATCTGAGGTCCTGTTTGGCTTGGGTGGATGTGTGTGGTGTTCAAGAGTGTGTGGCGTGTGTGTGTGTGCGCGTGGTGTGTGTTTGTGGTGTGTGTTTGTGTCTGTGGTGTCTGTGGTGCGTATGTCCGTTTAGCCAGAAGACTGCATTGAAAAGCAGAAGCTGACCTCATTGTTAATACAAACAGAATATTCAATATAAACATCAATATGAGCATACATACTAGTCTCTGGCGAAGTCATTACATCTTGAACATTACATTAAAGATGATCTCAAGGGCACAAAGTCTCTGCAGCATGTTGTTAAAGATATCATGTCTGTGTCTTCAGTTCAGAATTATTTTCTCAAGAGAGGTGATGCTGTGCCATCTGAACTTTCACCTCTGATTCGACCACTTGCAGCACACTGGCATTTCACAGGTGGATTCGGTTTAGTTGGGTTCAGTTCAGTTGGATTTGATTCAGTTAGGATTGGTCCAGTTGGGTTCAGTACAGTTGGATTTGGTTGGGTTCAGATCAGAGATGAAAAACTGAAACACTGCTGCAGTTCCCATCCTCATTTCCCCTCTTAAACAGTTCCAGTCTGGTTTTTAGTTTTGGATTCCTGTAAACGTGTCACCACCATGTTCTCTGAAGCCTTTGAATGAAAACACATACTTGTTGCCTTATTTTTGTGAACTTTTTATTTCCTCATGAATTGTTTGCCAAAACGAACGTTTTAGTTCCTACTATAGTGCAGCCTGCATGAATACATCACCTGTAGAAGAGCACCTTGAGAAAATTATAACGCGCTGAGTTGTCATGAATGTTTTGGGGTCAAGTTTTAGGCTGGCACTGCAGAGTGAACTGTTTCTCTTAAATAAGATATTACTGGGTTTCTCAGAAAGAAGGAAAGACAGAAAGACAGAGAGACAGAGACAGATTTGTAAAGTGAATGTAAATACTGTTTCCTGTGAGATCTCCCGTCCTTCGTCTGCTAACTGGTTCATTAACAGAAACGCAGATGTACTTGTTTTGATGTGCTTTATTCAGTTGAACATTCTTTCAGAATAATGTCTGTACCATGTCTGTGTTCCTAAATGTCCCTGTGGAATTTGTACTTTTTTTGTGTGTGAATTTGCTGAAAATATACAAAAAAAAGATAGAATCTGTCAACTTTAATATGTAAATCAAACAGATAACATTAAATGACAACTGATAATAACATGGTTGTTATCATTTCATTAATAAATATAATAAAGTTATAAACCAATAATAAACCAAGCGACTGGAAGAATGCATCAGGGAGGGGGAGAGAGGGAAGGGTTAAATTCATCTTTATCAGTAGATCCACTCTCCTTATATTACCTTAATTGTATATGTATGTGATAAATCATGTAGCCCTTCCAGGGTGAGCTCAGGACATGAGGAACACACTGGGGAGAACAGACCAGGACATGAGGAACACACTGGGGAGAACAGACCAGGACATGAGGAACACACTGGGGAGAACAGACCAGGACATGAGGAACACACTGGGGAGAACAGACCAGGACATGAGGAACACACTGGGGAGAACAGACCAGGACATGAGGAACACACTGGGGAGAACAGACCAGGACATGAGGAACACACTGGGGAGAACAGACCAGGACATGAGGAACACACTGGGGAGAACAGACCAGGACATGAGGAACACACTGGGGAGAACAGACCAGGACATGAGGAACACACTGGGGAGAACAGACCAGGACATGAGGAACACACTGGGGAGAACAGACCAGGACATGAGGAACACACTGGGGAGAACAGGCACACATGCAAGACTGCAACACAACAGGAAGAAAACATGGATGTTATAATGTAAGATGTTGTTAGGGTCGCATAAGGAAAGACTTGATCAGCATGAACATGCTGGTGATGAACATGCTGCTGATGAACATGCTGCTGATGAACATGCTGCTGATGAACATGCTAGTGATGAACATGCTGCTGATGAACATGCTAGTGATGAACATGCTGCTGATGAACATGCTGGTGATGAACATGCTAGTGATGAACATGCTGCTGATGAACATGCTAGTGATGAACATGCTGCTGATGAACATGCTGCTGATGAACATGCTGCTGATGAACATGCTGGTGATGAGTCAGCTTCTGGAAACCTCCTGGGTCCTGGCAGGGCAGGGTGTGTGGTGACGCGTGCCGGCAGGGTGTCATGTTCCACCGGTCCTGTCTGGTAACCGTTAACCCCGGAGGGAAAACAGTTTGTTGCTAGGAGACAAGAGAAAACACCCTTCCAGCTCCATATAAGGACTTCCTGCTGAGTGATGGTCTTAGGCAGGTGTCCAGGCCCTCTGTGGCACCATGGTAACCCGACCCCGCCCCCCTCCTCTGGTCACTGGAGGTATAAACAGCTTTACCGGCAGCAGACCAAGAAAACACACCAGGGTGGGAGGAGCCCGGGGATTCTTCTGTGTACATAAGGACCCTGAGGAGACACGCTTCAGACAGCCCTGATTATCTCTCTCCAGACAGACAGCCCTGAATATCTCTCCAGACAGACAGCCCTGAATATCTCTCTCCAGACAGACAACCCTGAATATCTCTCCAGACAGACAGCCCTGAATATCTCTCTCCAGACAGACAGCCCTGAATATCTCTCCAGACAGACAACCCTGAATATCTCTCCAGACAGACAGCCTGATTGTCTCTCTCCAGACAGACAGCCCTGATTGTTTCTCTCCAGACAGACAGCCCTGATTGTCTCTCTCCAGACAGACAGCCTGATTGTCTCTCTCCAGACAGACAGCCCTGATTGTTTCTCTCCAGACAGACAGCCCTGATTGTCTCTCTCCAGACAGACAGCCCTGATTGTCTCTCTCCAGACAGACAGCCCTGATTGTCTCTCTCCAGACAGACAGCCCTGAATATCTCTCCAGACAGCCCTGAATATCTCTCCAGACAGCCCTGAATATCTCTCCAGACAGGCCTGAATATCTCTCTCCAGACAGCCCTGAATATCTCTCCAGAGAGACATCCCTGAGTGTCTCTCTCCAGTCATCCCTGAGTGAGTGTGTGCAGTATGGGTGTGCAGGCGTCCTGCAGACCGTGACACTCAGGTTCTGATCTGTGTCTGGACGGTGCTGGGAAGTCCTCCCTGCTCTACAAGCTCAGGTTTGATGAGTGTGTGGATACCATGCTGACGGTGGAGATGCTGGAGGTGAAGGAGGACGTTGTGAAAACGTGGTTCATGCGACCAGTTGTGCAACATTCGCTATGAAAGGTTACTGGCAATGCTGCCAAAAGTTGTGAGTGAATCAGAATCAGAATTCGGTTTATTCACCATGTATTTATACAAACACAGAATTTACTCTGGCAGGCAGGTGCAAACACTAAACATACACGAATCTTAAATTAAGTAAAGGTACAAAAGTTTAACTATTCCTAAGAACTAAAAAATCTAAGAATACAAATTATTTTAATATAATATATATATATAAATACGAATAAGAATGAATCATGTGTCAGTAGGGATGCTCACAGCTCTGTCTGGGATCAGAGAGCAGGGGGAAAGGATGGCCGTCACTGGACCTGGGACGACCTACCACCGGGGCTCAGACGGTCCTGGGTCCTGTAATGGCCCTCAGGCTCAGTGAGTGAGGCCAGAAGTGGACTCGTCATGTTGCACCAACAGTAGACCTTAACTGGGCTTAAGGTTGTTTTTGTCAATTTAGAAAACTGGACCAAGACTGGATGGATTTGTGATTCTTAAAATGTGTCAGGTACCATGATTTTTCCACATGGTGACTGTCTTCTATTGAGAATGTTTTTGAATAATTATGATTGCTATGTAGGCCTAATTGTGAAAAATGCACTATAACAACTCTGTTCTCGTTGATAAATATATGCTATATGTATTTAAAAAATAAGTGAATAAATCAAGAATTGTATTTTCCTTTCAACTTAACAAATATTTAGCTAAATTACATTTTATGGCGGGGAACGTAAATGGACTTATAACCTTTATTTAGGTGGCATGAGCATCGCCAACATTATTCTGGCCTCCAGCGCGCCCTTGTGATTGTTAACGGAGCAGCGTGTTCCTCGTTCCGTGATGAACGGAGGGGGTTCCCCACCCTTCCGCACCAGAGAGAGGCTGGCCTCCACCACCGGCATTCCCAGTGTGCACCGCGATCAGACCAGCAAAAAATAGTCCGGCAGCTAACAGAAAGGCTGAGAAAAGAGAACTAGAGAAAGATAGCTAGCCAGACAATTCATTTTAAAATAATATTTTGAAGGTCGCCAAAATTGCTGACATGGCTGACAACGAGAAACTGGACAACCAGCGGTTGAAAAATTTCAAGAATAAAGGCCGCGATTTGGAGGTAAAGTATTCTGCTTCTCGTCGAGGTGCTTCTCTGTTTTACTGCTTCGCCTTCGGGTTCCGCTGTGACGTCGTTTATAATTTCCACGATCTGTAACTTTGCACCCTTCCTTGGGCCTTATCCAATCTTAATTTAACATCTACAGGCTTCTTATTTACCTCCTTGAGTTTTGGTACTCATCAACGCTAAAAGATTGCTTGCCAACTAGTTAGCTTACTAGATAGCTAGCTAGTGATAGCTGGCCGCTAACCTGGCTTAGCAACGCCTCTCTAGGCTACGATGTCGCTCTCCCGTTCATACCCCAGGCCGACCTGTCTGACATGCTTAAATAGATACCAGGCTATCTTAGACCAGGCTGGACGCCAACAGCTCTACATGTATCTATGTGACATGATAGACAAGCTGAAAGGCAATACTTCTCTGAATTAACAAAAGATCAAATACTTTAACGTAGACAAGTGCCGCTTCAGCTAGCTAGCTAGCCACCCATCCCCCGTCCAGCTAACCAGATTAACGTTAGCTTGGTATGCTAACTAGCTATACTGCGCTATATTAGTCACCACGCATCAAATTCATACCGATTTCCGTGCATGACGACGGCCTAGCTCGTTGTTGCGCAACACAGTGTGTTATTTTAATATAAATCTAGCATAAATAGTGGATACAAGTTAACAAAACCTTTTATGGTGTGAGTGAACTGGCGACTTGGTAAAACAGCTCGTGCTAACCTGATGCTAGTCGCCAGCTAGCGACTGTAACAAACTCAGTATCTGGGAGCCAGACTTCAGTCTCGCTAACATGGAACCCACTGTCTGGCTAGAAAGCTAAATGTAAGCTAGCTGGCTAATGTTTAACGAAGCTGCCGTATTCTAGTTTGAATCAGCCCTACAGGGATGGATATTTTGCACATTTGTGGCGTGATTGTAGCGGAAAGCAGCCATCTCACCAAAACAATGGCGGAATGCAGGGCCCTCCCTATGAACTTCCAGCTCAAACGTAGCTGTTGAAATAGTTAGGCTTGCCAACCGCCACAGCTTTTCAGCTGCTTGAGGTCCAAATAACAGATCTAACCCAGATTAAACACACAGATGGGGAGACTGGATTGCTTTGGCGACCTGTCACCATAGTAGTCGCCGTGTTTCTGTGCGAGGGGAAATGTTACCCCCGGATTCAGATTTAATCAGTATCTTGACGTTCTCATGTAATGGGGTGCATTTCTCTTGTGTAATCAACGCCAGGGGCCTTGTTTGCGGTAGAAACGCGCTGCGTTCAACTGGAATCTTCACTGTACTGTATGTCCTGTCTTACACGCTTGAGTTATACATGTATATCAAGACCGGGTTTTGCTTTGAATTTCAGACTATGAGAAGGCAGAGAACTGAAGTGGTGGTCGAGCTTCGCAAGGTAAGGACGATTCACCCGGTATCCTGTAGCGATTCTAGTGCCTTTAGCTAACCCTAAATACTTTAAGCACAGAAATTATTATGATAGTGTTATCTTGCCTGTTGGTGTAGGGTTTTTCTATGTTTAGTTCACTGAAACCCAACATCACTATTGATTTAACTGGATCCATGGCCTTGACCATAAGACACATCACCATGAACACACGTATTGTAATCATGTATTCATTTAGCAGACACTTTGAGTAAAGTTACATACTGTACAGAGGGCGATTTAACCTGCAACCTCTTGATCTGGAGTCAAATCAAAAATACCCATCCTACCTCTACCACTGAGCTATACCCATCCCCATGCTCTACCACTGAGCTATACCCATCCCCATGTTCTACCACTGAGCTATACCCATCCACATGCTCTACCACTGAGCTATACCCATCCCCATGCTCTACCACTGAGCTATACCCATCCACATGCTCTACCACTGAGCTATACCCATCCCCATGTTCTACCACTGAGCTATACCCATCCACATGCTCTACCATTGAGTATATTTAAGTGTGTAACCTTCTGTTGTTCCCGCAGAACAAAAGAGACGAGCATCTACTGAAGAGGAGGAATGTCCCCAACGAGGACCTCTGTGAGGACTCTGACGCCGACAGCGACTTCAGATCGGTAGGATCAGATCTCCCGCTCTGACCAGCAGAGCATGCAGCAAGCACAGCTGATCTGTGACTGCTCAAATGGGTCGTTTTAATCCTGTTCTGCTTCTCTTACAGCAAAATACTTCTCTTGAAGCAATAGTTCAAGTAAGTACAGCATGAATCATGTCTACATACTTTCTCATTAACTGAGTTAATGCAACACAGCATCAGAGTTGACACTTGTGTCGGTAGGTCTATATAGGCAAGGTATGCTGATATTAATGCTCTACGGTTATATTGTGTGATGTATTTAAAATTGTAGTATTGTATTTTATAATTTACGCAAGCAGGAAGCATGGTCAAGTATAATCTGGTATAAACAGACGTGGAGTCAGTGTAGTCTGGATTAGACAGACGTGGAGTCAGTGTAGTCTGGATTAGACAGACGTGGAGTCAGTGTAGTCTGGATTAGATTAATTCTCTGTAATTGATGAGTCTCTGTGATTGGTGCAGAATGCAACCAGTGACAACCAGGGAGTCCAGCTGAGTGCTGTACAGGCTGCCAGGTAGGAGCTCCCCTCTACATCCTGCCCTCTACATCCTGCTCTTTACATCCTGCCCTCTACATCCTGCCCTCTACATCCTGCCCTCTACATCCTGCCCTCTACATCCTGCCCTCTACATCCTGCCCTCTACATCCTGCCCTTTACATCCTGCCCCCTACATGCTGCCCCCTACATCCTGCCCCCTACATCCTGCCCCTTACATCCTGCCCTCTACATCCTGCCCCTTACATCCTCCCCCCTACATCCTGCCCCCTACATCCTGCCCCCTACATCCTGCCCTCTACATCCTGCTCCATCCCTGCCTGTATAACTCTGTTTAACCAAATGACTGTTCCACCTTCCTCTGCGAATGCGCTCATGTGATGGCACCTTGTTTCTGCCTTGTGCGTTTAGGAAGCTGTTGTCCAGCGACCGTAATCCTCCAATAGATGACCTCATCAAGTCTGGGATCCTGCCAATTCTGGTGCACTGTCTGGACCGAGACGACAAGTAAGGAGGCAGTACTGGGGAGTCAGGAGGCAGTACTAGGGGGGCCAGGACACAGAAGGGCCAAAAAGAAATCATGTGATTGTTTTTAAATGATGTTGCAGTGGGTTGGCAGAGCAGATGTGACGAATGTTTCTAATATGAGACATGAGTCATCCCTCTCTTCTCACTTTGTGCCTTATTTCTTCCTCTTCACCTCTCGCTCTCTCTCTCCCTCTCTCTTGCCTCCCTAGCCCGTCTCTCCAGTTTGAGGCAGCCTGGGCTCTGACCAACATCGCCTCTGGAACCTCAGAGCAGACACAGGCCGTGGTGCAGTCAAGTACGTACCCCCCAGGACCCCTTCCAACCCCCTCCCCCAGGACCCCTCTTTACCCCCCTTCTAACCCTAACCCCCCCGATGATGCTGGCAGGTTAGTCCAGAAGTCTGGCAGTGCTGTCTGAGACAGCTACAACTATACTGAGCTCTGGAGAGCTGACTGTGTGTGTGTGTCCTGTTGCAGATGCGGTGCCTCTGTTTCTACGGCTGCTGCACTCCCCTCACCAGAACGTGTGTGAACAGGCTGTCTGGGCCCTGGGGAACATCATCGGTCAGTTCCTCCCACCTGCTATCTACCTGTGTGTGTGTGTGTTCCTCAGTTTCCCTGGAGATAATGTGTGTGTGTGTGTGTGTGTGTGCAGGTGACGGGCCCCAGTGCAGGGACTATGTGATCTCCCTGGGCGTGGTCAAACCCCTGCTGTCCTTCATCAGCCCCTCCATCCCTATCACCTTCCTCCGCAACGTCACCTGGGTCATGGTCAACCTCTGCCGCCACAAGGACCCCCCGCCCCCCATGGAGACCATCCAGGAGGTGAGGGGGTTGTGTGGCTGGTGGTGTGGATCTCTAGACTGCTGCAGGAGTGTAAACACACTGATCCCCTGGAGGAGATCAGCTGTCTGCTAGTCTCACATCTACTGAACCAGATCTGCTGATCTGAGGGGTTTCCTGTTCTCCATCTCAACTGATCTCTCTCTCCTCCCCCCCACTCTCTCAGATTCTGCCAGCTCTGTGTGTGTTGATCCACCACACTGATGTTAACGTGAGTACAACACAAACTAGCTGGGTGTCACATGATCACATGTGTGTCACATGATCACATGTGTTGATCCACCACACTGATGTTAACGTGAGTACAACACAAACTAGCTGGGTGTCACATGATCACATGGGTGTCACATGATCACATGTGTTGGTAGTTGGCTGGAGTCTGCAGGTAGATCACCTCACCTAACTGTGTGTTTGTGTGGCTCTCTTCTGTGTGTCTGTGGCTCTCTTCTGTGTGTGTGTGTGTGTGTGTAGATCCTGGTGGACACGGTGTGGGCTCTGTCCTACCTGACTGACGCAGGGAACGAGCAGATCCAGATGGTGATCGACTCCAGCATCGCACCTCACCTGGTGCCCCTGCTCAGCCACCAGGAGGTCAAAGTTCAGGTAGGGTCAAGGTCAGGCTGGGGTCAAGCTTCCTGATAGGAGGATGGACCTGCGTTTTCTTCAACAGTGACGTTCACGTAGAAGCATCAGAACAGGTAGTCACTACATCACTCCCTCTGTTTGTCTCTCACTCGTGTGTGTATATGTGTGTGTTTCTGTGTGTGTAGACTGCAGCGTTGCGCGCGGTGGGGAACATAGTGACTGGTACAGATGAACAGACCCAGGTGGTGCTGAACTGTGAAGCTCTCAGCCACTTCCCCTCTCTCCTCACACACCCCAAGGAGAAGATCAACAAGGTACCACACTCACACACACACACACACATGCACAACCCCCTCTGTGTGGCTGGCTATGCTGGAGGTGATGAGATCAGAGGCAGGTGTCAGAGGGAGAGAGAGAGTTGTCTGGAAGAGAGAATGACTGAGGGGATCATAGCTTCCAGAAGGTTCTCATCAACAAGAATCCAGACCCAGACGGCCGCAAGAAGAAGAAGATGGTTCATATGTGTCTAGTATTAAGTGTGTGTGTGTGTGTGTGTGTGTGTGTGTGTGTGTGTGTGTGTGTGTGTGTGTGTGTGTGTGTGTGTGTGTGTGTGTGTGTGTGTGTGTGTGTGTGTGTGTGTGTGTGTGTGTGTGTGTGTTACCTCGGGGCGGAGGCGAGGGTGCTGTAGACACCCTCGTGTCTCTGCTGATATCGGAGTGCATCTGAGGCCTGTCACTCAAACAGAGGCCCTGGTGACACAGCCAATGAGGAGAGCCTCAGGACCGCCCTGCCCCGCCCTGCCTCACCCCCTGCACCTGCCTCGGCCAGAGGCCCCTCTGGAGGCCCCTGGAGTCTGATCCAGCTCAGCCACACACACACACACACAGTGGGAGGCCTCACTGCTCTGTGGAGAGTGCGTTGTGATAGCTGCTGTTCTCCTGCCCTCCATCAGGAGGCAGTGTGGTTCCTGTCCAACATCACCGCTGGCAACCAGCAGCAGGTGCAGGCTGTGATAGACGCCCAGCTGGTCCCCATGATCATCCACCTGCTGGACAAGGTGCCCCCCCCCCCCCTCACTGTTCATTGTGTCGTTCCAGCTATGAAACTGTGTGTTGTTAATGTAGCTGTGTGTGTTTGAGTCCTATTGTGTGTGTGTGTGTGTATTCACGAGTTAAGTTGCAACTGTGTGTGTGTGTATATTCATGAGTTCTGTTGTTTTCAGGGAGACTTTGGTACCCAGAAGGAAGCAGCCTGGGCCATCAGCAACCTGACCATCAGTGGGAGGAAGGACCAGGTGAGACCCCCTCTCTCTCTGTCCTCTCTCTCTGTCTTCCCTCTGTCCTCTCTCTCTCTCTCTCTCTGTCCTCCGCTCTGTCCTCCGCTCTCTCTGTCCTTCTCTCTCTCTGTTCTCCCTCTGTCCTTGTCTCTCTCTGTCCTCTCTCTCTGTCCTCCCCTCGCTCTGTCCCCCCTCTCTGTCCTCTCTCTGTCCTCCTCTCTCTCTGTCCTCCCCTCTCTCTCTGTCCTCCCCTCTCTCTCTGTCCTCCCCTCTCTCTCTGTCCTCCTCTCTCTCTGTCCTCCCCTCGCTCTCTGTCCCCCTCTCTCTGTCCTCTCTCTGTCCTCCCCTCTCTCTGTCCTCCTCTCTCTCCTCCCTCTCCAGCTCCTCTCTCCTTCCCTCCAGCTGTCCCCCCACCCTCAGCCACTTCCTGTTTCTTCACATCTTCCATCCACACCCTCCTCTGACCCTGGTTCGCCTCCCTTCCCCTAGGTGGCGCACTTGATTGAGAAGCAGGTGATCCCTCCGTTCTGCAGCCTGCTCACGGTGAAGGACGCCCAGGTGGTGCAGGTGGTGCTGGATGGCCTCAGCAACATCCTCAAGATGGCTGACGAAGAGGCCGACACCATCGCCAACCTCATCGAGGAGTGTGGAGGTTAGTCGCCTACATGATTCAAGTACAACGTGGTTCTACTGGGTCCTGGCTGCAGTGACTGGATGAATGTTGTGTGGATGAGGTTGTCCTCTCTGGTGTCTCAGGTCTGGAGAAGGTGGAGCAGCTGCAGAACCATGAGAACGAAGACATCTACAAACTGGCCTACGAGATTATAGATCAGTTCTTCTCTTCTGATGATGTAAGGCTTCCCTGGTCCACCATGGTGGCTGTCTCCTCTCATCTATCTTTCATCTGTATCCGTCCATCTCATCTCTCTTATCTATCATCTATCAGTGTCTTTATCCATCTAACATCTGTGTCCCCCCTGACCTGTCCTGCAGGTGGATGAGGACTCCAGTCTGGCTCCAGAGCCGCTCCAGGGAGGAAGCTACGGCTTCAGCTCCAGCACCAACCTGCCGGCGGAGGGATTCCACTTCTAGAGGACTGCCGGGGCGAGCCGGAGTTTTGTTGGCGATGCAGCACTCTGTTTAACATAAAACAAAATTAAGAGAGAAAGAGAGTAAAAGAGAGAGCGCGAGAGTGTGAGAGAAATTAGATCCATTGTGCTTGGCTCGTGGGATCCATGGCTGCATCTTTATCTGAGAGAATATGTGCGGATTTCATTTGGCATTCCAGGGGGGAAAGAGCCCAAATGGAGTTTGAGATGGCGAGTGGGTGAGAGTGAGTGAGTGGCTACATGTTGCTAAACAAACAAAACATCTACATGGAGTGCGTTGAGAGAGGCGTGTCCTCCTAGCCAGCGTGTTGTCCGAGCTGTCGTCTCCTAACCCTGAAAACCAGGACAAACACACCGTGTCCACCAGGGAGGACACCCAGAGACACACGTAATCATCAAGACAAATTTGGAGGCAACGAAAAAGAAAACACAACTTAGACGTAAGATGAACCATATCGCAATTCAGCCTCCGGCCAGAGGGGGCTCCACCCTCCGCGCTCCCCTCCCCCCAACCGGCCATGCTGTCAGACGTGTGAGTGAATGGACCCATCGTGTATGAATGTCTGGACTCAATGCTGGGGAGCCAGGTTCATCTCCTCCAATCAGAAATCCTCGATTGGGCGTGTCCCCGCCCCCTGTCCCCGTGGCGATGGGCGGGGCTAGGAGGCCAGCGTCGCGTATGCAAGAGCAGACGAGTGGTGTGTGTGTGCGTGTGACTGGAGAGTGTCAGACGGGATGAAAACGCAGAGAATAAACCCTCCAATCATCTGGAACAAGCATGGAGGAACAAGGAAGTAAAACAGGCTCCACCTCCAGAATGGGAGGGGCTTCGCCTCCCTAGAAAGGAGCAACTTTGGCAACGACAAAAAAAAAACATCGCAAAGATTTCTTTTGTTTCATTCAAATGTGTATTAAGTTAGTATTAAGTGACACTGGACATGCCTGTGGAGGGAGCCGTGCCTGTTCGGATGCAGCTTTAGGCTTGCTTTTCTGCCTCCAGTGTCAATCTTTTTTTATTTTAATTTTCAGCTTTTACTTCTGTTGCTTGTAAAGGTGTCCAGGCTTGTAAAGTAACCTCACACCATAGCTAGCTTCTTACGGGACACAGGTTTGATGCTGTGAAGCCTCCACGTCGCTATCATAGTCCTCAGCATGATCTCCTGGGTTCTTTTATTTCAATTTAAGCAGGAATCAGTGCTTGGCAGTTTAATTGCCATAGCTTCCAGCTCTGACTCATCACAAGGGGGAAATAAAAACAACGGCCATTTTGTGACTTTGTATTTCATAACCTTGCATGTACTAAACTCTAGCACAGTTGATTTCAATTTTCTTTTGTTCCCTTAGGCTGTGTACACTGTCATTTTATTTTTAGTAAACTGTCCCCCCCCCCCCCCCCCCCCCCCCCCCCAGACTTTAGTCTCCTCATTGCAGAAGAATCTGACCAATTTTGCACATGTACTGCAGAGTAAAGGCCTGAATTCATCTTTAAAGGAGTGCACTAGACTCTCAAATCAGACCTCCACATGCCTTCTATGATATGCACCATCCAACCATATTTTATATTTAGTAATGTAATCCGCTAAATAAGACATTTGGGGACGATTTGGATGAAGAAGAAAAAAATCAGTTTTTAAGGAGTTGCAATAATGATGCTGTTGCAAGGTGATACAGCAGAGTATAAAATTCCCTCTAAATTTATGAACATTTCTGCTGTACTTTCCGTCATCTCCAATCCCTCACCCATCTGTACCATTTAGGTCCATCTTTTCTTTGTATTAATTTCAGAACACTGTAGTAATGGATTACACTCTGTGGTCATAACCTTCTGTTGAACATAGGGTATTTTTTGGCAGCATTCCTTGTTAGCAAAGATGGGGTTTCAAATAAAAAATGACAAGGAAGAACATGTGGTTTGCTGAACCAGTTGGAGATAGACTACTACGGGATAGGTTGTCTTCTAAAAATAAATAGTGAAACCCAAACGGCCGTTGTGTTTTGTTTTATATGGTCGTCCCAACTGTTTGTATGCCTCGTTGTAGGGGGCTACGCTATGGTCACTTCTAGACGCATTTCAACCGTTTCTCACCCAGAGAAGTGAGGGATTGTCTTGTCCCGCTACATACAATTAATGGACGAGGCGCAGGCATACTGAGGGAAGACGTCTGCCGAAATGATAGTTGTCTCGAGTTGTACCGAGTTAAATGCCTATCAGAAAACATCACCAGCAACCATCCTCAGGCGACGGTTTCTAGAACGATTTGATATTAGACATTCTCTAATTTGAACTGCGCGAGCTGAGCTCTATTGGATGGGTGAGCGTGCTGGGTCGCATGCGCACTGAGCCCCAGCAAACAGCGAGGAGGCTCGAGCAGCAGGCTGGAGGGTCTGAAGACGGGCAGCAGACAGTATCTTTAGAACGGTAAGCTTTATCAAGCAACTACCGGTAATATGACATCGAAATAATTGTTTTTTATGCCAACGCCATTAGTAGGCCACGTAAATAAGTACTTATAACCACAGAGAAGTTTGTGTTAGCGATACAGTCGAGGATGATCTTAGTCCAGAGTCAAGTAAATAAAACAAAACACTTTATATTTCGTAATTGTTTTCCGAATAAAGGATTTTCTTTGATATCAAGACCGTGTTCTTATGGTGGCTCTAGTTACTGTACGCGAGTGGGTCGTCAGTGCCTTGGCAGTGCCAGTAGGTGAAGTTGTGTTTTCCTACTCCAGCTTCCTAAGTGGCCACTCAGGGACATAAATGCCATATCTTATTATGGCTACTTAGTGATTCTTACTTTATTACATATTTAAAAGAAGGCACAGGCTACCATTTTACCATTCACGAACTGCAGCCAAACTTGATTGGGCAACTTGGCCCCATGAACCGCTCTAATAACACCAGGAGAAAAACACAAATTAGACATTATGTAACGCCTCTGTGCGAACTAATATAGTCTGAGTGATGGTTGGGAAATGATTGTCATTACTTTGTCCCGCGGGTGATGGATAATGGGCCCGATTGATGAATCATAACTATCTCAGAATAGATCTTTTTCTAGTAAGTGATAGGTTTGTGTGCTGGTTTTTGAGGTCTTAAAGCAGTTGTTTCTGCGCCAGTTACCTACTTGACAAGTGTTAAACCAGGAGAGAGTGTCAACAACCACCACTTCCTCACCTCCACCTCCCCCCCCCCGTTCCCTTCCCCCCTCCCCCTGTTCCCTTCCCTCCTCCCCCTGTTCCCTTCTCCCCTCCCCCTGTTCCCTTCCCCCCTCCCCCTGTTCCCTTCCCCCCCTCCCCCTGTTCCCTTCCCTCCTCCCCCTGTTCCCTTCTCCCCTCCCCCTGTTCCCTTCCCCCCTCCCCCTGTTCCCTTCCCTCCTCCCCCTGTTCCCTTCTCCCCTCCCCCTGTTCCCTTCCCCCCTCCCCCTGTTCCCTTCCCTCCTCCCCCTGTTCCCTTCTCCCCTCCCCCTGTTCCCTTCCCTCCTCCCCCTGTTCCCTTCTCCCCTCCCCCTGTTCCCTTCCCTCCTCCCCCTGTTCCCTTCTCCCCTCCCCCTGTTCCCTTCCCTCCTCCCCCTGTTCCCTTCTCCCCTCCCCCTGTTCCCTTCCCCCTTCCCCCTGTTCCCTTCCCTCCTCCCCCTGTTCCCTTCTCCCCTCCCCCTGTTCCCTTCTCCCCTCCCCCTGTTCCCTTCCCTCCTCCCCCTGTTCCCTTCTCCCCTCCCCCTGTTCCCTTCCCCCCTCCCCCTGTTCCCTTCCCTCCTCCCCCTGTTCCCTTCTCCCCTCCCCCTGTTCCCTTCCCTCCTCCCCCTGTTCCCTTCTCCCCTCCCCCTGTTCCCTTCTCCCCTCCCCCTGTTCCCTTCTCCCCTCCCCCTGTTCCCTTCCCTCCTCCCCCTGTTCCCTTCCCTCCTCCCCCTGTTCCCTTCTCCCCTCCCCCTGTTCCCTTCCCTCCTCCCCCTGTTCCCTTCCCCCCCTCCCCCTGTTCCCTTCCCTCCTCCCCCTGTTCCCTTCCCTCCTCCCCCTGTTCCCTTCTCCCCTCCCCCTGTTCCCTTCCCTCCTCCCCCTGTTCCCTTCTCCCCTCCCCCTGTTCCCTTCCCTCCTCCCCCTGTTCCCTTCCCTCCTCCCCCTGTTCCCTTCTCCCCTCCCCCTGTTCCCTTCTCCCCTCCCCCTGTTCCCTTCTCCCCTCCCCCTGTTCCCTTCCCTCCTCCCCCTGTTCCCTTCCCTCCTCCCCCTGTTCCCTTCTCCCCTCCCCCTGTTCCCTTCCCTCCTCCCCCTGTTCCCTTCCCCCCCTCCCCCTGTTCCCTTCCCTCCTCCCCCTGTTCCCTTCCCTCCTCCCCCTGTTCCCTTCTCCCCTCCCCCTGTTCCCTTCCCTCCTCCCCCTGTTCCCTTCTCCCCTCCCCCTGTTCCCTTCCCTCCTCCCCCTGTTCCCTTCCCTCCTCCCCCTGTTCCCTTCCCTCCTCCCCCTGTTCCCTTCTCCCCTCCCCCTGTTCCCTTCCCTCCTCCCCCTGTTCCCTTCCCTCCTCCCCCTGTTCCCTTCTCCCCTCCCCCTGTTCCCTTCCCTCCTCCCCCTGTTCCCTTCTCCCCTCCCCCTGTTCCCTTCCCTCCTCCCCCTGTTCCCTTCCCTCCTCCCCCTGTTCCCTTCTCCCCTCCCCCTGTTCCCTTCCCTCCTCCCCCTGTTCCCTTCCCTCCTCCCCCTGTTCCCTTCTCCCCTCCCCCTGTTCCCTTCCCTCCTCCCCCTGTTCCCTTCTCCCCTCCCCCTGTTCCCTTCCCTCCTCCCCCTGTTCCCTTCCCTCCTCCCCCTGTTCCCTTCCCTCCTCCCCCTGTTCCCTTCCCTCCTCCCCCTGTTCCCTTCTCCCCTCCCCCTGTTCCCTTCCCTCCTCCCCCTGTTCCCTTCCCTCCTCCCCCTGTTCCCTTCTCCCCTCCCCCTGTTCCCTTCCCTCCTCCCCCTGTTCCCTTCTCCCCTCCCCCTGTTCCCTTCCCTCCTCCCCCTGTTCCCTTCCCTCCTCCCCCTGTTCCCTTCTCCCCTCCCCCTGTTCCCTTCCCTCCTCCCCCTGTTCCCTTCTCCCCTCCCCCTGTTCCCTTCCCTCCTCCCCCTGTTCCCTTCCCTCCTCCCCCTGTTCCCTTCTCCCCTCCCCCTGTTCCCTTCCCTCCTCCCCCTGTTCCCTTCTCCCCTCCCCCTGTTCCCTTCCCTCCTCCCCCTGTTCCCTTCCCTCCTCCCCCTGTTCCCTTCCCTCCTCCCCCTGTTCCCTTCCCTCCTCCCCCTGTTCCCTTCCCTCCTCCCCTGTTCCCTTCTTCCCCCTGTTCCCTCCCTCCTCCCCCTGTTCCCTTCCCTCCTCCCCCTGTTCCCTTCCCTCCTCCCCCTGTTCCCTTCTCCCCTCCCCCTGTTCCCTTCCCTCCTCCCCCTGTTCCCTTCCCTTCCCCCTGTTCCCTTCTCCCCTCCCCCTGTTCCCTTCCCTCCTCCCCCTGTTCCCTTCTCCTCCTCCCCCTGTTCCCTTCCCCCTCCCCCTGTTCCCTTCCCTCCTCCCCCTGTTCCCTTCCCTCCTCCCCCTGTTCCCTTCCCCTCCCCCTGTTCCCTTCCCTCCTCCCCCTGTTCCCTTCCCTCCTCCCCCTGTTCCCTTCCCTCCTCCCCCTGTTCCCTTCTCCCCTCCCCCTGTTCCCTTCCCTCCTCCCCCTGTTCCCTTCTCCCCTCCCCCTGTTCCCTTCCCTCCTCCCCCTGTTCCCTTCTCCCCTCCCCCTGTTCCCTTCCCTCCTCCCCCTGTTCCCTTCTCCCCTCCCCCTGTTCCCTTCCCTCCTCCCCCTGTTCCCTTCTCCCCTCCCCCTGTTCCCTTCCCTCCTCCCCCTGTTCCCTTCTCCCCTCCCCCTGTTCCCTTCCCTCCTCCCCCTGTTCCCTTCCCTCCTCCCCCTGTTCCCTTCCCTCCTCCCCCTGTTCCCTTCCCTCCTCCCCCTGTTCCCTTCTCCCCTCCCCCTGTTCCCTTCCCTCCTCCCCCTGTTCCCTTCTCCCCTCCCCCTGTTCCCTTCCCTCCTCCCCCTGTTCCCTTCCCTCCTCCCCCTGTTCCCTTCTCCCCTCCCCCTGTTCCCTTCCCTCCTCCCCCTGTTCCCTTCCCTCCTCCCCCTGTTCCCTTCTCCCCTCCTCCCCTGTTCCCTTCCCTCCTCCCCCTGTTCCCTTCCCTCCTCCCCCTGTTCCCTTCCCTCCTCCCCCTGTTCCCTGTTCCCTTCCCTCTCCCCCTGTTCCCTTCCTCCTCCCCCTGTTCCCTTCCCTCCTCCCCCTGTTCCCTTCTCCCCTCCCCCTGTTCCCTTCCCTCCTCCCCCTGTTCCCTTCTCCCCTCCCCCTGTTCCCTTCCCTCCTCCCCCTGTTCCCTTCCCTCCTCCCCCTGTTCCCTTCTCCCCCCTCCCCCCTGTTCCCTTCCCTCCTCCCCCTGTTCCCTTCCCTCCTCCCCCTGTTCCCTTCCCCCCTCCCCCTGTTCCCTTCCCTCCTCCCCCTGTTCCCTTCTCCCCTCCCCCTGTTCCCTTCCCTCCTCCCCCTGTTCCCTTCTCCCCTCCCCCTGTTCCCTTCCCTCCTCCCCCTGTTCCCTTCCCTCCTCCCCCTGTTCCCTTCTCCCCTCCCCCTGTTCCCTTCTCCCCTCCCCCTGTTCCCTTCTCCCCTCCCCCTGTTCCCTTCCCTCCTCCCCCTGTTCCCTTCCCTCCTCCCCCTGTTCCCTTCTCCCCTCCCCCTGTTCCCTTCTCCCCTCCCCCTGTTCCCTTCTCCCCTCCCCCTGTTCCCTTCCCTCCTCCCCCTGTTCCCTTCCCTCCTCCCCCTGTTCCCTTCCCCCTCCCCCTGTTCCCTTCCCTCCTCCCCCTGTTCCCTTCTCCCCTCCCCCTGTTCCCTTCCCTCCTCCCCCTGTTCCCTTCTCCCCTCCCCCTGTTCCCTTCCCTCCTCCCCCTGTTCCCTTCCCTCCTCCCCCTGTTCCCTTCTCCCCTCCCCCTGTTCCCTTCCCTCCTCCCCCTG
The DNA here is from genome assembly GCF_021917145.1 of Hypomesus transpacificus. Lineage (NCBI taxonomy): Eukaryota > Metazoa > Chordata > Actinopteri > Osmeriformes > Osmeridae > Hypomesus > Hypomesus transpacificus. The sequence goes on along the minus strand of NC_061074.1, from coordinate 9,614,566 downwards.
TTCCCTTCTCCCCTCCCCCTGTTCCCTTCCCTCCTCCCCCTGTTCCCTTCCCTCCTCCCCCTGTTCCCTTCCCTCCTCCCCCTGTTCCCTTCCCTCCTCCCCCTGTTCCCTTCTCCCCTCCCCCTGTTCCCTTCCCTCCTCCCCCTGTTCCCTTCCCTCCTCCCCCTGTTCCCTTCTCCCCTCCCCCTGTTCCCTTCCCTCCTCCCCCTGTTCCCTTCTCCCCTCCCCCTGTTCCCTTCCCTCCTCCCCCTGTTCCCTTCCCTCCTCCCCCTGTTCCCTTCTCCCCTCCCCCTGTTCCCTTCCCTCCTCCCCCTGTTCCCTTCTCCTCCTCCCCCTGTTCCCTTCCCTCCTCCCCCTGTTCCCTTCCCTCCTCCCCCTGTTCCCTTCCCTCCTCCCCCTGTTCCCTTCTCCCCTCCCCCTGTTCCCTTCCCTCCTCCCCCTGTTCCCTTCTCCCCTCCCCCTGTTCCCTTCCCTCCTCCCCCTGTTCCCTTCCCTCCTCCCCCTGTTCCCTTCTCCTCCTCCCCCTGTTCCCTTCCCTCCTCCCCCTGTTCCCTTCTCCCCTCCCCCTGTTCCCTTCCCTCCTCCCCCTGTTCCCTTCCCTCCTCCCCCTGTTCCCTTCCCTCCTCCCCCTGTTCCCTTCCCTCCTCCCCCTGTTCCCTTCTCCCCTCCCCCTGTTCCCTTCCCTCCTCCCCCTGTTCCCTTCCCTCCTCCCCCTGTTCCCTTCCCTCCTCCCCCTGTTCCCTTCCCTCCTCCCCCTGTTCTCCTCTCCCCTCCCCCTGTTCCCTTCCCTCCTCCCCCTGTTCCCTTCCCTCCTCCCCCTGTTCCCTTCTCCCCTCCCCCTGTTCCCTTCCCTCCTCCCCCTGTTCCCTTCTCCCCTCCCCCTGTTCCCTTCCCTCCTCCCCCTGTTCCCTTCCCTCCTCCCCCTGTTCCCTTCTCCCCTCCCCCTGTTCCCTTCTCCCCTCCCCCTGTTCCCTTCCCTCCTCCCCCTGTTCCCTTCCCTCCTCCCCCTGTTCCCTTCTCCCCTCCCCCTGTTCCCTTCCCTCCTCCCCCTGTTCCCTTCCCTCCTCCCCCTGTTCCCTTCCCTCCTCCCCCTGTTCCCTTCCCTCCTCCCCCTGTTCCCTTCCCCCCTCCCCCTGTTCCCTTCCCTCCTCCCCCTGTTCCCTTCTCCCCTCCCCCTGTTCCCTTCCCTCCTCCCCCTGTTCCCTTCTCCCCTCCCCCTGTTCCCTTCCCTCCTCCCCCTGTTCCCTTCCCTCCTCCCCCTGTTCCCTTCTCCCCTCCCCCTGTTCCCTTCCCTCCTCCCCCTGTTCCCTTCCCTCCTCCCCCTGTTCCCTTCCCCCCTCCCCCTGTTCCCTTCCCTCCTCCCCCTGTTCCCTTCTCCCCTCCCCCTGTTCCCTTCCCTCCTCCCCCTGTTCCCTTCTCCCCTCCCCCTGTTCCCTTCCCTCCTCCCCCTGTTCCCTTCCCTCCTCCCCCTGTTCCCTTCTCCCCTCCCCCTGTTCCCTTCTCCCCTCCCCCTGTTCCCTTCTCCCCTCCCCCTGTTCCCTTCCCTCCTCCCCCTGTTCCCTTCCCTCCTCCCCCTGTTCCCTTCCCCCCTCCCCCTGTTCCCTTCCCTCCTCCCCCTGTTCCCTTCTCCCCTCCCCCTGTTCCCTTCCCTCCTCCCCCTGTTCCCTTCTCCCCTCCCCCTGTTCCCTTCCCTCCTCCCCCTGTTCCCTTCCCTCCTCCCCCTGTTCCCTTCTCCCCTCCCCCTGTTCCCTTCTCCCCTCCCCCTGTTCCCTTCTCCCCTCCCCCTGTTCCCTTCCCTCCTCCCCCTGTTCCCTTCCCTCCTCCCCCTGTTCCCTTCCCCCCTCCCCCTGTTCCCTTCCCTCCTCCCCCTGTTCCCTTCTCCCCTCCCCCTGTTCCCTTCCCTCCTCCCCCTGTTCCCTTCTCCCCTCCCCCTGTTCCCTTCCCTCCTCCCCCTGTTCCCTTCCCTCCTCCCCCTGTTCCCTTCTCCCCTCCCCCTGTTCCCTTCTCCCCTCCCCCTGTTCCCTTCTCCCCTCCCCCTGTTCCCTTCTCCCCTCCCCCTGTTCCCTTCCCTCCTCCCCCTGTTCCCTTCCCTCCTCCCCCTGTTCCCTTCTCCCCTCCCCCTGTTCCCTTCCCTCCTCCCCCTGTTCCCTTCTCCCCTCCCCCTGTTCCCTTCCCTCCTCCCCCTGTTCCCTTCCCTCCTCCCCCTGTTCCCTTCTCCCCTCCCCCTGTTCCCTTCCCTCCTCCCCCTGTTCCCTTCTCCCCTCCCCCTGTTCCCTTCCCTCCTCCCCCTGTTCCCTTCCCTCCTCCCCCTGTTCCCTTCCCTCCTCCCCCTGTTCCCTTCTCCCCTCCCCCTGTTCCCTTCCCTCCTCCCCCTGTTCCCTTCTCCCCTCCCCCTGTTCCCTTCCCTCCTCCCCCTGTTCCCTTCCCTCCTCCCCCTGTTCCCTTCTCCCCTCCCCCTGTTCCCTTCCCTCCTCCCCCTGTTCCCTTCTCCCCTCCCCCTGTTCCCTTCCCTCCTCCCCCTGTTCCCTTCCCTCCTCCCCCTGTTCCCTTCCCTCCTCCCCCTGTTCCCTTCCCTCCTCCCCCTGTTCCCTTCCCTCCTCCCCCTGTTCCCTTCTCCCCTCCCCCTGTTCCCTTCCCTCCTCCCCCTGTTCCCTTCCCTCCTCCCCCTGTTCCCTTCCCTCCTCCCCCTGTTCCCTTCCCTCCTCCCCCTGTTCTCCTCTCCCCTCCCCCTGTTCCCTTCCCTCCTCCCCCTGTTCCCTTCCCTCCTCCCCCTGTTCCCTTCTCCCCTCCCCCTGTTCCCTTCCCTCCTCCCCCTGTTCCCTTCTCCCCTCCCCCTGTTCCCTTCCCTCCTCCCCCTGTTCCCTTCCCTCCTCCCCCTGTTCCCTTCTCCCCTCCCCCTGTTCCCTTCTCCCCTCCCCCTGTTCCCTTCCCTCCTCCCCCTGTTCCCTTCCCTCCTCCCCCTGTTCCCTTCTCCCCTCCCCCTGTTCCCTTCCCTCCTCCCCCTGTTCCCTTCCCTCCTCCCCCTGTTCCCTTCCCTCCTCCCCCTGTTCCCTTCCCTCCTCCCCCTGTTCCCTTCCCCCCTCCCCCTGTTCCCTTCCCTCCTCCCCCTGTTCCCTTCTCCCCTCCCCCTGTTCCCTTCTCCCCTCCCCCTGTTCCCTTCTCCCCTCCCCCTGTTCCCTTCTCCCCTCCCCCTGTTCCCTTCCCTCCTCCCCCTGTTCCCTTCCCTCCTCCCCCTGTTCCCTTCTCCCCTCCCCCTGTTCCCTTCCCTCCTCCCCCTGTTCCCTTCCCTCCTCCCCCTGTTCCCTTCCCTCCTCCCCCTGTTCCCTTCCCCCCTCCCCCTGTTCCCTTCCCTCCTCCCCCTCTTCCCTTCTCCCCTCCCCCTGTTCCCTTCCCTCCTCCCCCTGTTCCCTTCTCCCCTCCCCCTGTTCCCTTCCCTCCTCCCCCTGTTCCCTTCCCTCCTCCCCCTGTTCCCTTCTCCCCTCCCCCTGTTCCCTTCTCCCCTCCCCCTGTTCCCTTCTCCCCTCCCCCTGTTCCCTTCTCCCCTCCCCCTGTTCCCTTCTCCCCTCCCCCTGTTCCCTTCTCCCCTCCCCCTGTTCCCTTCCCTCCTCCCCCTGTTCCCTTCCCTCCTCCCCCTGTTCCCTTCTCCCCTCCCCCTGTTCCCTTCCCTCCTCCCCCTGTTCCCTTCTCCCCTCCCCCTGTTCCCTTCCCTCCTCCCCCTGTTCCCTTCCCTCCTCCCCCTGTTCCCTTCTCCCCTCCCCCTGTTCCCTTCCCTCCTCCCCCTGTTCCCTTCTCCCCTCCCCCTGTTCCCTTCCCTCCTCCCCCTGTTCCCTTCCCTCCTCCCCCTGTTCCCTTCCCTCCTCCCCCTGTTCCCTTCTCCCCTCCCCCTGTTCCCTTCCCTCCTCCCCCTGTTCCCTTCTCCCCTCCCCCTGTTCCCTTCCCTCCTCCCCCTGTTCCCTTCCCTCCTCCCCCTGTTCCCTTCTCCCCTCCCCCTGTTCCCTTCCCTCCTCCCCCTGTTCCCTTCTCCCCTCCCCCTGTTCCCTTCCCTCCTCCCCCTGTTCCCTTCCCTCCTCCCCCTGTTCCCTTCCCTCCTCCCCCTGTTCCCTTCCCTCCTCCCCCTGTTCCCTTCCCTCCTCCCCCTGTTCCCTTCTCCCTTTACAGAAGCTGCTTCCTCTCCCCTGGACAGGAGGTCGGGGAGCACCTTTTGCCACCTCAGGACTACACCCATCTGGAGGAGCTCCTCCCCCCCGAGCAACCATGGACAGTCTAGAGGAGGACCTGTCCTGCTCCGTGTGCTATGGCCTGTTTTCTGACCCGCGCGTCTTGCCCTGCTCACACACCTTCTGCAGATCCTGCCTGGACAACGTCCTCCAGCTCTCCTCCAACATCTCCATCTGGCGCCCGCTGCGCCTGCCGCTCAAGTGCCCCAACTGCCGAAGCGTGGTGGAGCTACCGCCCAGTGGTGTGGACGCCCTGCCCGCCAACGTGTCTCTGCGCGCCATCATAGAGAAGGTGAGACCTGGTTCCTTCATAGAGAAGGTGAGACCTGGTTCCATCATAGAGAAGGTGAGACCTGGTTCCTTCATAGAGAAGGTGAGACCTGGTTCCATCATAGAGAAGGTGAGACCTGGTTCCATCATAGAGAAGGTGAGACCTGGTTCCTTCATAGAGAAGGTGAGACCTGGTTCCTTCATAGAGAAGGTGAGACCTGGTTCCATCATAGAGAAGGTGAGACCTGGTTCCTTCATAGAGAAGGTGAGACCTGGTTCCATCCTAGGGAAGGTGAGACCTGGTTCCATCATAGAGAAGGTGAGACCTGGTTCCATCATAGAGAAGGTGAGACCTGGTTCCATCATAGAGAAGGTGAGACCTGGTTCCATCATAGAGAAGGTGAGACCTGGTTCCTTCATAGAGAAGGTGAGACCTGGTTCCATCCTAGAGAAGGTGAGACCTGGTTCCATCCTAGGGAAGGTGAGACCTGGTTCCTTCATAGAGAAGGTGAGAGCTGGTTCCATCCTAGAGAAGGTGAGACCTGGTTCCATCCTAGAGAAGGTGAGACCTGGTTCCATCCTAGGGAAGGTGAGACCTGGTTCCTTCATAGAGAAGGTGAGAGCTGGTTCCATCCTAGAGAAGGTGAGACCTGGTTCCTTCATAGAGAAGGTGAGACCTGGTTCCATCATAGAGAAGGTGAGACCTGGTTCCTTCATAGAGAAGGTGAGACCTGGTTCCATCCTAGAGAAGGTGAGACCTGGTTCCATCCTAGGGAAGGTGAGACCTGGTTCCTTCATAGAGAAGGTGAGAGCTGGTTCCATCCTAGAGAAGGTGAGACCTGGTTCCATCCTAGAGAAGGTGAGACCTGGTTCCATCCTAGGGAAGGTGAGACCTGGTTCCTTCATAGAGAAGGTGAGACCTGGTTCCATCATAGAGAAGGTGAGACCTGGTTCCATCATAGAGAAGGTGAGACCTGGTTCCATCATAGAGAAGGTGAGACCTGGTTCCTTCATAGAGAAGGTGAGACCTGGTTCCATCCTAGAGAAGGTGAGACCTGGTTCCATCCTAGGGAAGGTGAGACCTGGTTCCTTCATAGAGAAGGTGAGAGCTGGTTCCATCCTAGAGAAGGTGAGACCTGGTTCCATCCTAGAGAAGGTGAGACCTGGTTCCATCATAGGGAAGTTGAGACCTGGTTCCTTCATAGAGAAGGTGAGACCTGGTTCCATCCTAGAGAAGGTGAGACCTGGTTCCATCCTAGGGAAGGTGAGACCTGGTTCCTTCATAGAGAAGGTGAGAGCTGGTTCCATCCTAGAGAAGGTGAGACCTGGTTCCATCCTAGAGAAGGTGAGACCTGGTTCCATCCTAGGGAAGGTGAGACCTGGTTCCTTCATAGAGAAGGTGAGAGCTGGTTCCATCCTAGAGAAGGTGAGACCTGGTTCCTTCATAGAGAAGGTGAGACCTGGTTCCATCATAGAGAAGGTGAGACCTGGTTCCTTCATAGAGAAGGTGAGACCTGGTTCCATCCTAGAGAAGGTGAGACCTGGTTCCATCCTAGGGAAGGTGAGACCTGGTTCCTTCATAGAGAAGGTGAGAGCTGGTTCCATCCTAGAGAAGGTGAGACCTGGTTCCATCCTAGAGAAGGTGAGACCTGGTTCCATCCTAGGGAAGGTGAGACCTGGTTCCTTCATAGAGAAGGTGAGACCTGGTTCCATCATAGAGAAGGTGAGACCTGGTTCCATCATAGAGAAGGTGAGACCTGGTTCCATCATAGAGAAGGTGAGACCTGGTTCCTTCATAGAGAAGGTGAGACCTGGTTCCATCCTAGAGAAGGTGAGACCTGGTTCCATCCTAGGGAAGGTGAGACCTGGTTCCTTCATAGAGAAGGTGAGAGCTGGTTCCATCCTAGAGAAGGTGAGACCTGGTTCCATCCTAGAGAAGGTGAGACCTGGTTCCATCCTAGGGAAGGTGAGACCTGGTTCCTTCATAGAGAAGGTGAGACCTGGTTCCATCCTAGGGAAGGTGAGACCTGGTTCCATCATAGAGAAGGTGAGACCTGGTTCCATCATAGAGAAGGTGAGACCTGGTTCCATCATAGAGAAGGTGAGACCTGGTTCCTTCATAGAGAAGGTGAGACCTGGTTCCATCCTAGAGAAGGTGAGACCTGGTTCCATCCTAGGGAAGGTGAGACCTGGTTCCTTCATAGAGAAGGTGAGAGCTGGTTCCATCCTAGAGAAGGTGAGACCTGGTTCCATCCTAGAGAAGGTGAGACCTGGTTCCATCCTAGGGAAGGTGAGACCTGGTTCCTTCATAGAGAAGGTGAGAGCTGGTTCCATCCTAGAGAAGGTGAGACCTGGTTCCTTCATAGAGAAGGTGAGACCTGGTTCCATCATAGAGAAGGTGAGACCTGGTTCCTTCATAGAGAAGGTGAGACCTGGTTCCATCCTAGAGAAGGTGAGACCTGGTTCCATCCTAGGGAAGGTGAGACCTGGTTCCTTCATAGAGAAGGTGAGAGCTGGTTCCATCCTAGAGAAGGTGAGACCTGGTTCCATCCTAGAGAAGGTGAGACCTGGTTCCATCCTAGGGAAGGTGAGACCTGGTTCCTTCATAGAGAAGGTGAGAGCTGGTTCCATCCTAGAGAAGGTGAGACCTGGTGGGTCCTCATCAGTGTTGAGCCTCGGGTCTTCCTCACTGTGTCTGCATCACGTTCTCTCTCCTGCGCCTTCTCTCTCTTGTTCCCTCTCTTCCCCTCGCTCTTGTTTCTTCTCTTCCTATCTCATTCTTCCTCCCTCTCTCTCCCCCCTCCTCATCCCTCAGTTCCAGAAGGACCACCACCAGCCCAGGGCTCCCTGCTGTGCGGACCACCCCGGACAGCCCCTGAACGTGTACTGTGTGCAGGACCTGAGGCTGGTGTGTGGGCTGTGTCTGACCGTGGGGAAGCACCAGGGCCACGCCATCGACGACCTGCAGGCTGCCTTCCTCAGGGAGAGGCAGGCCCCGGCCGGATTGCTGGCCAGGCTGGCTGACCAGCGCTGGGCCCAGGTAACACCTCAACTCACCTCACATTTTTTTTTCCAACCTTTCCTCTTCCTGTCGCTCAGCTTGTGGATTGGTCAAGCCTCTGCCTCTTCACCCAAACACCCATCCCCACCTCTCCTACCTACCTACCTACCCCCCCTCCCTCCCACCCCGCACCTCCTCCTCCCCCCCTCCCCCAGGTGTGTGAGCTGGGGGAACAGCTGCAGAAGGAGAAGCAGGACTGTGAGGCCATGGTGAGGCAGGATGCCCAGGTGGTGGAGCAGTTCTTTCAGGGGCTGGAACTGATCCTGGCCCAGAAGAGAGAGGCCTTCCTGGGAGCCCTGGACAGCGCCAGCCTGGAGATCTCCTTGACCTTCGACCCCCTCATCCACCGGCTGAAAGAGATGCAGGTACACGCTGCCTCCAGGGGCCAAGCTAATTGGCTCCTGGATGGGTATAGCTCCGTGGCAGGGCATGATGCCCCCCCCTCTGAAAGACCATGTGCTCCTACTGCAGACACACCGTTAGTAACACTGTGTTAGTAATACCGTGTTAGTAACATTTACATTTATGTATTTAGAAGATGCTTTTATCCAATGCGACTTCCAAGAGAGAGTTTTGCAAAAGTGCACAGGCACTAATCATAACAACGAGATAGCCCCAAACATTGCAGGTAGCCAAACATGAAGCATACATTGTGAAACCAAATAAGTCCCAAAGGGGAGAGCAATAAGAGCATGTAGACAAGTTAGCCAATCTCTTAAGTGCTGTTGTACTCCCGGAACACTGTGTAGAGTATAGTAACGCCGTGTAGAGTACAGTAACACCGTGTAGAGTACAGTAACACCATGTAGAGTACAGTAACACCGTGTAGAGTACAGTAACACCATGTAGAGTACAGTAACACCGTGGAGAGTACATTAACACCGTGTAGAGTATAGTAACACCATGTAGAGTACAGTAACACCGTGTAGAGTACAGTAACACCGTGTCATGTCAACAAATATGTTCTCAATAGTATGTTTCAAGTAGGATACAGCCGAACCCTTGTTCTGTTTTGATCAATAGTAATCGAGTTGATAATCGTGTTTTCTTGTCTGATCAATACACAACTGTGAGGTGTGCGAATGGACAGAGCGGCCAGTAAACTGTCGCTCCGCTGCAAGGGCCAGCCCGACGTGCACGAATACACCTGTACAAATGCAAATGACATTCCTACTGTAGTCGCTATGGAGCGGTCCCTCTGGGTGGATGTGTGTGTCTCTGACTGTGTGTGTGTGTGTAGAGGGCTGGTTAACCCTGAGTGTGTGTGTGTGTGTAGAGGGCTGGTTAACCCTGAGTGTGTGTGTGTGTGTAGAGGGCGTGGTTAACCCTGAGTGTGTGTGGGTGTGTGTAGAGGGCTGGTTAACCCTGAGTGTGTGTGTGTGTGTGTAGAGGGCTGGTTAACCCTGAGTGTGTGTGTGTGTGTGTAGAGGGCTGGTTAACCCTGAGTGTGTGTGTGTGTGTAGAGGGCTGGTTAACCCTGAGTGTGTGTGTGTGTGTAGAGGGCTGGTTAACCCTGAGTGTGTGTGTGTGTGTGTAGAGGGCTGGTTAACCCTGAGTGTGTGTGTGTGTGTAGAGGGCTGGTTAACCCTGAGTGTGTGTGTGTGTGTGTAGAGGGCTGGTTAACCCTGAGTGTGTGTGTGTGTGTGTGTAGAGGGCTGGTTAACCCTGAGTGTGTGTGTGTGTAGAGGGCTGGTTAACCCTGAGTGTGTGTGTGTGTAGAGGGCTGGTTAACCCTGAGTGTGTGTGTGTGTGTGTAGAGGGCTGGTTAACCCTGAGTGCGTGTGTGTGTGTGTAGAGGGCTGGTTAACCCTGAGTGTGTGTGTGTGTGTGTGTGTGTGTGTGTGTGTGCAGGAGGAGCATCTGGACCTGGTGTCTCAGGGCTCCAGGCTGCAGCAGGAGGAGTCGCCCCTCTCCTTTCTGCAGAAGGTACACGACTTCAGGGAGAGGGTCGAGGCCCTGCTCATCTCCCCCCTGCCCTTCGCCACCCCCCTCTCCATCGCCCCCCGCGCTGCAGACTACCTGCCCCAGCATTGGGCGGCTGTGACAGTGGGGGATCTAGAGGGGGGGCCGGTGCCCCAGGTGTCCTGCTGCGCCCCCCCCGAGGCCCCGGAGCCAGGCTCAGGGGTGGAGGCCAGCTGTCCCTCCCAGGGTCGGGTACGTGAGATCGGGGAGCGTGTCCAGCCTCGCCTGGTCCCCCTGGTCCTGCTGGTCCTGCTGCTGCTGCTGGGGGCCGTGTGGGGGGACCTGGGGGCTCTGGCCTCCTCCCTGCTGAGCCACACGGCCCAGAGGCTGGGCTGGGGGCTGGGAGGCTGGGGCTGGAGCCTGGGGGAGGTGGTGTGTGGGGGGCTGGGGGAGGTGGTGGGGAGGTGGGGTGAGGCCCTCTCCACCCTGGGGAAGAACAGCTACCAGCAACTCACTTCCTTCTACAAGACCCTCACCTAACCCTTACCTGACTAATGACCAGGCCCAAATGGAATACGCTGATCTTTTTCACATTTTCTGCGGTTATTCAGACTGAAAATCTGCGGAAATCTGCGGAATTCCGCTAGCCTTCCTGTTCTCATGTCGGAGCGACCTAAGATGTTCCACAAAAGTTTGACGGCAAATATGGTCGATTGAATGTTGACAGATTTTGCTAAAAAGTATTGATCCATCCTCATAAAGATCGGCTGAAAACTCCCTGGCCCTTTCTCTTGCTGCAATTTGGGTCGATAAATGTGTCCTTTTCATTTCTTAGCATTTTTGGCTATGGTTTTAATAATAGAGACGTAATATGAGTTGAAAAGTGTATTTACATTTTGCCTCAGACCAATGCATTCTACTTGAAAATCCGCGGGTTTTCGTCTGAATTCTGCGCCCGCGTATTCCGTTTGGGCCTGCTAATGACCCCCGACCTTTGATATAAACAGTTGTAGCTCAGCCCCTGCTGATTCTAACCTCCTGTCTAGCTACCCTGACACCCTGTGTTGTTCAGGGGTAGGAACGGGGTCATGAAATCACATGCAAGCAAATTAAACAACTAGGGGAGGGAATCTTTTGGTACATCACGATTTGTTTATTGGGGTCACAAATCGAAAAAAAATTGATTCACGTTTTTTTGCAATTCTTAATCAAGATTATTTTAATAAAAAAAAAATTGGAATAGCGATTCAAATGTGAATAGACTTTTCCCCCCACCCCTGGGAAACAACTGTCCTCTCTATTTAGAGCAGAGCTGCAACCAGCAGCAACAGTATAAAGCTGTTATTTAAAGAGTTCTGTACTGCAGTAGGCCCTGGTATGTGATATGGGAGAAAAAAATGCATAATGTAATTAATTCAACACATCATAGTCAGTTCATTAACACTTTTATCCAAAGTGATTTGAGGGCAGATTTGGACTCAGAACCTCTTGATCTTTAGTCAAATGCTTTACCCACCAAGCTATACCTGTCCCCCATGCTCTACCCACCAAGCTATACCTGTCCCCCATGCTCTACCCACCAAGCTATACCTGTCCCCTATGCTCTACCCACCAAGCTATACCTGTCCCCTATGCTCTACCCACCAAGCTATACCTGTCCCCTATGCTCTACCCACCAAGCTATACCTGTCCCCTATCCGTGTCCCTTTACTCCACCCTTCTTGCCAACCAACCTGAAGAGACAGGGTTGTACCCAGCACTGGTTTGCACTGAGCAGCATCCTAGTGTAGTTCAGTTTCCAGGGGCGTCGCTTATCCTTGTGGGAAATGTAGTGTTTGTGTGTAACCTGGTGCCATATGGGCTCTCAGCTGGGGTAGTCAGGGTTCCAGCTGTGCCTCACACACTGTGTCCCGTCACCCAGCCTGGACTAATGATACTGAACACTTAACAGCCAATATGCCTTAACACTGAAACACTGTTCTTATTGAAACACATACCGATCACTGACTGATCATTCAAACTTTAATTGTGTGATTTGTTCATGTTTCATAATGCGCTTCTGTATCCAGATGTACAGGGAGATGTGAACCCGCAACCTCTCGATTAGCAGTCTATTGCCTAACCCTAGACTATTGCTATTAAGAATGCAATTTTTGAAATATTTTCAGACGGATCTTCTTTCTTGCGAACGCCTACAGCCTTGTGTCGAACATGCAACTAAAGCAATCAATGTTTTTGTCTGAAGTTAGTTTCTTGTGCTTCATTTTCAGAGATGCGAAGTAACAAAGTACAAATACTTTGGGACTGTACTTACATTTTTCTCGTGTATGTACTGTACTTCACAATGTATTTTCTGACAGGTTTGACAAATATATATTTCTTTTTAAATATATATAAAATAAAAACTGTAAAAAAAAAAGGATTTCATCATTGATGAGGACTCTACTATAATCTATTGTACTCTGCTTTAACCTATCAAAGTTTTGAAAAGTTAGAAAAATATTTGACAAATATGTGAGATGTTTTTTTGTTGAAAAAATATAGTTTTAACGGTAAGAAATATGAAAAAGGTTACAGCATTGATAAGGAATCAACTCTGCTCTGCTTTAATCTACTGGCTTCTCTGTGCTCTCCTTTCAGTGCGGGAAAAAAACTTGCCCCAAAAGTTGAAAGAGGTATGTTATGGATGAGATACAGGGAGTTAGCGATGTCAACATGACTCAGAATAGACATTCCTGATCACCCATGGGAGGGAGATGTTCGACATTATCGATGTCAAAAAAGGAGGCTTTGCATGTCTAGGGTCTTTTGTTTTAATGTATTTGTGTTACCAGCTGGTAACTGGACCAGTAACCAGTAATGGCTACTCAAGTATATCTGAGCTCACTTATTTACTTTAACTTTGTGAAAAAGTGTAGTTAGTAGTGAAAAAGTGTTGTTAGTACTTCAACCAGTGTTTTTAAACATGAGTATCTATAATTCTACTTGAGTGAAGGATGTGTGTACTTTCTGTTAATTGTTATAATTCAAGTGGAAGTTGCTGAATGAGGTAGGAATTGAACCCTGACCTCACGGTGACCTCAAGGTGACCTCCCACCTCCTGTTTGACCCCTCAGTCTGGACAAATTCCCTCCCTCAAAACACACGCACAAACACAAAAAGGAGGCTCAGACAGATTAGAAAAGATTTATTTGAAACAGTGAAAAAAAGCAGCAGCATTTATGGACAGAATAAAAGATTTACACGTGACAGGACCTGTGGTGTGACAGGAAAAAGGAAACATTCCGATGCAGAAATTCATCTCTACGCTCTACGCGTCCCCAGTTGGACCCTGGAGCCTCCTCCTCCTCAGGCAGTTAACACCTCAGGCAGCTGGAACACGATGGTTTTGGGGTTGATGCCAACGCTCTTGGTGGTGTTGTGAGTTTTGTAGATGCCAATGAGACGGTCGGCGATCTCAAACATGTTGTTCCTCAGGGAGATGATGATGAACTGGGCGTTCTTGGTTTGCTCCTTGAGACAAAACACAAAAATGAGATTCTGACTTTTTGGACGTGCATTCAGGGATCTCCTGGTGCTGGATCACACTGCAACTTAACTGGCACAACACGGTCCTACCTGTCAAATGTTACTTTCTGCATCACTCATTTGAAATACATTTTCGGTTTGATGTACTCCTACACAGTGTGTATGTACGTGTGTTCCAGCTCACATAGATGTAGCAGGCCACGATGGAGACGTTCTTGAAGTCGAGCGCAGCGTCGATCTCGTCCATGAAGTAGAGTGGCGTGGGCTTGAAGTGGTGCAGAGCAAACACCAGGGCCAGAGAGCTCAGGGTCTTCTCTCCTCCAGACAGGTTGAAGATCTTCTTCCAGCTCTTCTTGGGAGGACGCACACTGGGGGAGGAGGGAGGGACGGACAGAGAGAGGGTGAGATGGATGGATCAAGTCAGAGTTCTACAAAGCGGTAATCCAAGTCCATTCTCTATGCTGTCACTCTTAACAGACTAAAACCTCTCAACAGACAAGGGCACCCTCCCCCTCTCCTCCTTCACACCCCTTTCCTCCCTCATACCCCACCCCCCCTCACCTGAACATTATGCCCTCAGAGAAGGGGTCCAGGCTGTCCACCAGTTCCAGCTCTGCGTCGCCCCCTAGGGTCAGCATCTGGTAGTTCTCCTTCAGTTTGTTGGTGATGATGTTGAAGCCGGCCATGAACTCGTTGAGCCTCTGCTTGCGGACGTCCTCCACGCCGTGCTTGAAGCGGTCTCTCTCAGAGGTAATGCTGTCCAGCTCAGCCACGCGCTGCAGGAAGAGCTCCTCCTGCAGGCCAGGGGGGAAACTGCACCTCAGCACACATACGGGCTAACTGTGTGTGTGTGTGTGTGTGAGTGTCTGCTGTGTGTACCTTCTTCTTGTACTCTGCGATGGCCCCCAGGTTGGGTCTGAGCTGGGCGCAGCGGGCCTCCAGCAGGGAGATGTGCTTGGTGATGGTGTCAGGGCCCCTGAGGGCCTCCAGCTCCCCAGGGCTCAGCCCAGCCAGCTCCTGCTGCTCCTGGCCCTCCACCACGTGCAGCCGCAGCTTGGACCCCTGGGGACGGGACAGGGGACAGTCAGGTGACAGACAAGAGGACCAGGAAGTGGCCAGTCAGCCAAGCAGGAAGTGGCCAGCAGCCAGGCCTACCTCCTTCTCCCAGTGCTTGATCTTGTTGGTGTACTCCTTGCAGGAGGTGTCGATCTGCTGTAGAGCCAGCCTGACGCTGAGGCTCTCCTCCTGCAGGGCGTGCTCCTGCTGCTGCAGGGCCTTGATCTCCTCCAGCACGCTCACGTACTGCTGCTGCACCTCTGGTAGCGCCCCCTGCAGGCCCGGAGGACAAGGTCAGCACCTCACTCTGATGGGAATGTTGGTTAGCACCGTTGTGTTTTCTCTTAAGTCACTCCTTGAAACACTGGTGTGTGTATGTGTGTGACCTCTGCATCCTGGCAGGACTTCATGATGTCTCCAGCCTGTTCCTCCAGAGTCTTCAGCTGCACTGTGAGCTCAGCGATGAGCTTCTCCCCCTCCTCCTGCTCCCTCTGCCCTCGCTGCACCGCCTCCTCCGCCTTCAGCAGGGTCCTGAACACAGGGGACCGTGTGAGAGCTGTGTGTGTGCAGGCTCCTGAACACAGGGGACCGTGTGAGAGCTGTGTGTGTGCAGGCTCCTGAACACAGGGGACCGTGTGAGAGCTGTGTGTGTGCAGGCTCCTGAACACAGGGGACCGTGTGAGAGCTATGCGTGTGCAGTCTTGATGGCCACCTCCTCCTCCATCCTGTGTGTGTGTGTGCGCTCACCGCCCTGCAGTCTTGATGGCCACCTGGGCCTTGGTGATGGTGGAGGAGCAGGCGTCCAGCTCTCTGACCACCTGGTCCAGCTGGTCCTGCTGGGCCTTCAGCTTGTGGCTGGTGATGTCCAGGATCAGCCTGTGCAGGCGCTGCACCTCAGCCTCCACCTTCCCCGCCCTGCTGGAGGCTGCCTCGTATTCTGGGAGGGGAAGGGGAGGACAAGAGGTAGGAAATCAGTTTCATCTTCTCCACGAGTGTGGATCTGTATGTATATAGTGTGTGTGCAGTGTTTCCCACACATTGACTCATTTGTGGCGGTGCGCCACAGAATCAACACCGGCCGCCACATATTGCGTTTCGTTATTTTTTTACGATATTTAAAACACGCATCTTATTCGTCCAGCTGCATTTCTTTTCCCTGCTCTCCCTCCGTCTCTCTGTCACTCAAGCGTCTCTCTCACATACAGTCACAACGCCAACACACGTTAGCAACGACGCTATGCAATATCAGCATGCCTTCAGCATTAGTAACATAGCCAAGTCTAGGAAAGTAGAGGTTACTTTTCCTTAGGTACCTACGAACATGTCTTAATCTGCTAGACAAGTGGGTTCCCCTTCGTTCTTTAGGTGAGCTGTCTCACGAGCCCGACTTACCCGTCGTCATGGAGCCAACCAGCCAAATAGTTATTTAGCACTAGCGTTGCTACCTGCATGCAGTTTACAATATTTTCAGGCTTCAACCACAAAGAGTAGGAGAGGAGGATAGCATCCAACATAACCCTAATATATATATGTTTATGAACACCCCCTCCCCCACGCCACAAATTGCTTTCTAATCTGTGGGAAACACTGGTGTGTGTGTATGGTGTGTGTAGTGTGTGTATAGTGTGTGTGTAGTGTGTGTATAGTGTGTGTATGGTGTGTGTATAGTGTGTGTGTAGTGTGTGTATGGTGTGTGTATAGTGTGTGTGTGTAGTGTGTGTATAGTGTGTGTATGGTGTGTGTATAGTGTGTGTATAGTGTGTGTGTGTAGTGTGTGTATGGTGTGTGTGTGTATGGTGTGTGTATAGTGTGTGTATGGTGTGTGTATAGTGTGTGTGTAGTGTGTGTATAGTGTGTGTATGGTGTGTGTGTAGTGTGTGTATGGTGTGTGTATAGTGTGTGTGTAGTGTGTGTATAGTGTGTGTATAGTGTGTGTGTATGGTGTGTGTGTAGTGTGTGTATGGTGTGTGTGTATGGTGTGTGTGTAGTGTGTGTGTAGTGTGTGTGTAGTGTGTGTGTAGTGTGTGTATAGTGTGTGTGTATGGTGTGTGTGTAGTGTGTGTATGGTGTGTGTGTATGGTGTGTGTGTAGTGTGTGTATAGTGTGTGTAGTGTGTCTATAGTGTGTGTATGGTGTGTGTAGTGTGTGTATAGTGTGTGTGTAGTGTGTGTATGGTGTGTGTGTAGTGTGTGTGTAGTGTGTGTATGGTGTGTGTGTATGGTGTGTGTGTATAGTGTGTGTGTATAGTGTGTGTGTAGTGTGTGTATAGTGTGTGTGTATAGTGTGTGTGTAGTGTGTGTGTGGTGTGTGTGTATGGTGTGTGTGTGTATGGTGTGTGTATAGTGTGTGTATAGTGTGTGTGTAGTGTGTGTGTAGTGTGTGTGTATGGTGTGTGTGTAGTGTGTGTATAGTGTGTGTATAGTGTGTGTGTAGTGTGTGTATAGTGTGTGTATAATGTGTGTGTATGGTGTGTGTATGGTGTGTGTAGTGTGTGTATAGTGTGTGTGTAGTGTGTGTGTAGTGTGTGTATAGTGTGTGTGTATAGTGTGTGTATAGTGTGTGTATAGTGTGTGTGTAGTGTGTGTGTAGTGTGTGTGTAGTGTGTGTATAGTGTGTGTGTAGTGTGTGTATAGTGTGTGTGTAGTGTGTGTATAGTGTGTGTATAGTGTGTATAGTGTGTGTATAGTGTGTGTGTAGTGTGTGTATAGTGTGTGTATAGTGTGTGTGTAGTGTGTGTGTAGTGTGTGTATAGTGTGTGTGTAGTGTGTGTATAGTGTGTGTGTAGTGTGTGTATAGTGTGTGTGTAGTGTGTGTATAGTGTGTGTGTAGTGTGTGTATAGTGTGTATAGTGTGTGTATAGTGTGTGTGTAGTGTGTGTATAGTGTGTATAGTGTGTGTATAGTGTGTGTGTAGTGTGTGTACCTTTCTTGAAGGCGTCCAGGGTCTTCTGCAGCTGTGTCTGGTGCTTCTTGTCTGGAGCAGCTGCCACCTCCTTGGCCTCCAGCTCCTTAATCTGAGTCTTCAGGTTGACCTCCTGCTCTGCCAGGCTCTACACACACAGCAGACATTGACTTTGGGCTCTGGAAGGAGTGCGTACCTGCATGTGTGTGTGTCCCGGCAGACCAAGGGTGTGTGTGTGTGTGTGTGTGTCCCGGCAGACCGAGGGTGTGTGTGTGTGTACAGGGAGGCTGTGTGTGTGTGTGTGTGTGTGTGTGTGTGTGTGTGTGTACCGGGAGGCTGTGTGTGTGTGTGTGTGTACCGGGAGGCTGTGTGTGTGTGTGTACCGGGAGGCTGTGTGTGTGTGTGTACAGGGAGGCTGTGTGTGTGTGTGTACAGGGAGGCTGTGTGTGTGTGTGTACCGGGAGGCTGTGTGTGTGTGTACCGGGAGGCTGTGTGTGTGTGTGTACAGGGAGGCTGTGTGTGTGTGTGTACAGGGAGGCTGTGTGTGTGTGTGTACAGGGAGGCTGTGTGTGTGTGTGTGTACAGGGAGGCTGTGTGTGTGTGTGTGTACAGGGAGGCTGTGTGTGTGTGTACCGGGAGGCTGAGGGTGTACTTCTCCAGGGTGTTCCTCATGTCTCGGAGCTGCTGGGTGAGGGTGTGGATGTTCTCCTCCAGCTGCAGCCTCCTCTCTTGGCAGCCCCGCCCACGCTCCACCTGACGCTGCAGCTGACTCTCCATCTGCCCCAGCTGAAAGAGAGGGGGTGTGAGAGAAGGTGCAGTGTTTCCCACACAGACTCGTGTGTGGCGGTGCGCCACAGAATCAACACCGGCCGCCACATATTGCCTTTTGTTATTATTCTTTTTTAACGATATTTAAAACACGCAGCGTATTCATTCAGCTACATTTCCTTTCCCTGCTCTCCCTCCGTCTCTCTGTCACTCAAGACTCTTTCTCACATACACACTGCCTGCTTCTGTTGTTTTTAATGTTGTTGTATTCTTAGTTTAGCTGTTTTCAAATGTATTTTATATCCTGTATGGTGTCCTTGAGTACCGAGAAAGGCGCCTTTAAATAAAATGTATTATTATTATTACACAGTCAGAACGTCAGCAACGATGCATACCTACGCCGTTCTAGTAAGACCAACAGCTATATCAGCGAGCCTTCAGCATTAGTGCCGTAGCTAAAGGTCTAGGAAAGTTGAGGCTACTTTTCGCTAGGTACCTACGGACATGTCTTAGTCTTTTTGTCTCAGGAGCTAGCTACTTACCCAGCATTATGGGGCCGACCAGTTAAATAGTTATTTAGCACTAGTGTTGCTACCTACATATGCAGAAATGATTTGTTTGTTGTTGTTTATTTTGTAAAGGTGTGTGTCTGATCAGATAAGGCGTGTGTGTGTGTGTGTGTGTCTGATCAGATAAGGCGTGTGTGTGTGTGTGTGTGTCTGATCAGATAAGGCGTGCGTGTGTGTCTGATCAGATAAGGCGTGCGTGTGTGTCTGATCAGATAAGGCGTGCGTGTGTGTCTGATCAGATAAGGCGTGCGTGTGTGTCTGATCAGATAAGGCGTGTGTGTGTGTGTGTGTGTGTGAGCCCTCACCTCCACCTGGGACACCTCAGAGGTGATGGAGGAGCCCATCCTTCCCTTCATCACTCCTCCTCCTCCTCCCGTCATGGTGCCTGACAAGCAGAGACATGGTCAGCACCTCCCAGCTGCTGGCTCCAACACACATCCAGCCATCAGCCCTCCACACACCCAGCCATCAGCCCTCCACACATCCAGCCATCAGCCCTCCACACACCCAGCCATCAGCCCTCCACACACCCAGCCATCAGCCCTCCACACACCCAGCCATCAGCCCTCCACACATCAGCCCTCCACACATCAGCCCTCCACACACCCAGCCATCAGCCCTCCACACATCAGCCCTCCACACATCAGCCCTCCACACATCAGCCCTCCACACACCCAGCCATCAGCCCTCCACACATCCAGCCATCAGCCCTCCACACACCCAGCCATCAGCCCTCCACACACCCAGCCATCAGCCCTCCACACATCAGCCCTCCACACACCCAGCCATCAGCCCTCCACACATCCAGCCATCAGCCCTCCACACACCCAGCCATCAGCCCTCCACACACCCAGCCATCAGCCCTCCACACATCAGCCCTCCACACACCCAGCCATCAGCCCTCCACACACCCAGCCATCAGCCCTCCACACACTCAGCCATCAGCCCTCCACACATCAGCCATCAGCCCTCCACACATTCAGCCATCAGCCCTCCACACATTCAGCCATCAGCCCTCCACACATCCAGCCCTCCACACATCCAGCCATCAGCCCTCCACACATCCAGCCATCAGCCCTCCACACATCCAGCCCTCCACACATCCAGCCATCAGCCCTCCACACACTCAGCCATCAGCCCTCCACACATCCAGCCATCAGCCCTCCACACACCCAGCCATCAGCCCTCCACACATCAGCCCTCCACACACTCAGCCATCAGCCCTCCACACATCCAGCCATCAGCCCTCCACACATCCAGCCATCAGCCCTCCACACACCCAGCCATCAGCCCTCCACACATCAGCCCTCCACACACTCAGCCATCAGCCCTCCACACATCCAGCCATCAGCCCTCCACACATCCAGCCATCAGCCCTCCACACATCAGCCATCAGCCCTCCACACACTCAGCCATCAGCCCTCCACACATCAGCCATCAGCCCTCCACACACTCAGCCATCAGCCCTCCACACATCAGCCATCAGCCCTCCACACATCAGCCATCAGCCCTCCACACACTCAGCCATCAGCCCTCCACACATCAGCCATCAGCCCTCCACACATTCAGCCATCAGCCCTCCACACATCCAGCCTTCCACACATCCAGCCATCAGCCCTCCACACACTCAGCCATCAGCCCTCCACACATTCAGCCATCAGCCCTCCACACATCCAGCCATCAGCCCTCCACACATCCAGCCATCAGCCCTCCACACATCAGCCCTCCACACATCAGCCATCAGCCCTCCACACATCAGCCCTCCACACACTCAGCCATCAGCCCTCCAGCCATCAGCCCTCCACACATCAGCCCTCCACACACTCAGCCATCAGCCCTCCACCCATCTACCCCCCCCACCCACCAGCCATCTCTATGATCTGTCCCTGCAGGGTGACGACCCTCCAGCGCTTGTCCCTCTGGAAGGCCAGGCGTGTGGCCTCCTCCAGGTCCCGGGCCACCAGCGTGTCCCGCAGGGCGAAGTAGAAGGCCGGCCGTGTGCTCTCGTCCTGCACGCGCACCATGTCGAACAGGCGGGCCGCGCCCTCGGGGGGGGAGATGGGAGACATCTTCTGCTCCCACACCTTCATCTGAGAAGATGGGACGGAGGGGCTGTAGATGAAGACGTAACAGGTTTGAAACCCCCCCCCCCTTCCCTCTTTTGTTCTTTGTTTCTCAACCCTGTTTTTCAGGGACCCTCTCTTGCGGGGTGAAGGGTCACTACCAGGCTTTTGCTGAGCTAGATAACGACCCATTCATTAAAATCAGGTGGGTTGGAGCAGGGAAACATCTAGAACATGCAGGGCAGGGAGTCCCTGAGGACCAGGGTTGAGAAAGGCTGCTTTAGATGGCGTTTGTTAAATGGACATGGTATGTACCAGCAGGCTCCAGAGCAGACACACAGCAGTGTAGCCAGGCAGAGCCAGGCTGGAGGGGCACTGTGGCAGAACTCAAATTGAGCCAGATCATCATCCTCAGACTACTGACACAGAGTGTAGCCTGCGTGTTTACCGTTAGCTGCTGCTAACTAACCCCAACTTGGGTAAGCTCTGCTAAGCTAACACTGCCAGGCTAGGCTGGTTAAGCTAACACAGCAGCACTGCCAGGCTAGGCTGGCTAAGCTAACACAGCAACACTGCCAGGCTAGGCTGGCTAAGCTAGCTGCCCCTCACCTTGTCCAGGCCGATGAAGGTGGCGAAGCCGATGTTGTTTGTCTTCAGGTACATGACGCACCTCTGGGCCGTGTCGATGGTGTCCACCAGGATGTGGTCCAGAGCCCCACAGCAGGAGGAGATGGCCACATCGTACTTCCCATCGATCGCCCCCAAGTCCCCCTGCACACACAGCGCTGCACGGTCACCTGACCACACTGTCTCTCCTCCTCTGTGTGTGTCTGAGAGTGTGTGTGTGTCTGAGAGTGTGTGTGTGTCTGACAGTGTGTGTGTGTCTGACAGTGTGTGTGTGTGTCTGACAGTGTGTGTTTCTGTGTGTGTGTGTGTTACCAGCCGTCCGTAGATGCCCTGGATGTTCCCGCTCCTCTTCTGCTGCATGAGGGCCTCCAGCACCTTGCCCCGGCTGTGGCTTGAGGACAGGGCAGACTTGGCCTCCTCCACCTTCTGCCTCAGCCCCTTCATCTCCTCCCTGACACCCACATCCTCCTTCTGCAGCCGCTGGAGCTCTGCCTCGTCCTGGGACACACAGGGAGACACACAGACACAGACATGTTAAGACAACTAAACAAACTACAGACACCCTGGAATCAGCCTGTAAAAGACAGCTGCAGACAGTCATATAGAAGTCTTAGAGACTCCCCCCTCCCTCCCTACCTTCTTCAGCTCCTTCTCACACTGGGGGATCTTGTCCTGCAGGACGTGGACCGCGGTGCGTCTCTCCTGCAGGGTGCTGGAGGTGGTGCAGAGGGCCGTCCTGGCTGAGCTGAGCTGTGTCAGGGCGGCGTTGTGGCGGCTCAGGTAGATGTCCATCTCTGACTGGGCCACCTCCATACGAGAGCGCGTGTCGTTCACCTCCCTGCTCAGCACCATCAGCTGCTTCTCACTGGCCTGCTTCTCCAGCTGCAGGCCGCTCGTCTCCCCCTTCAGGCTCTCCATCACAGCCCCCAGCTTCTCCTCCTCCTCCACCTTCCTGCCCTCCAGCTGCTCCCGCTGGGCGCATGCCTCTGAGATGGTGTTCTCACTGCTGACCAGCACGCCGCGCTGCTCCTCCACCTGCAGGACAGCACCACTCATCAGACACACACAGGTCTGGGACACACACACACACACAGGTCTGGGACACACACACACAACACACCATGTCCTTGTTCTTCTCCAGCAGTTTGAGCAGCTTCTTGGTCTTGCTCTTGGTGTGTTTGAGTTTCTCTCGCACCTCCACATCCTGCAGGTCCAGCTGGGTGAACTTCTCCTTCTGACCCTCCATGTACCTGGTCAGCTTGTTCTGCTTCCTGGCGGATCACACACACACACACACACACACACACACACACACACACACACACACACACACACACACACACACAATAGATAAAGATCCCTGGTGTGGCCCTCCCTCCCTCCAGCAGCCCCTCCCTCCCTCCAGCAGCCCCCCCCTCCCTCCAGCAGCCCCTCCCTCCCTGCAGCAGCCCCTCCCTCCCTCCAGCAGCCCCTCCCCCCCTCCAGCAGCCCCCCCCCTCCCTCCAGCTGCCCCCCCTCCCTCCAGCAGCCCCCCCCTCCCTGCAGCAGCCCCTCCCTCCCTGCAGCAGCCCCTCCCTCCCTCCAGCAGCCCCTCCCTCCAGACGTACTTCTCCACGTTCTTCAGATCCTGGTTCTTCTTCTCCGTCTCCGTGGCGATGTGGCTGCTCCTCTCTGTGAGGTCCTTGCTCTCCTCCAGGATCCTCTGCTTCTCCTCCTCCTTCACCTTCACCTTCTTCTGGAAGTCATGGCTGAGCAGACGTACACACACAGCCCAACGCCATCCACCTTTACCAACGTGTCACACAAGGAATGTACCGACCAGTCCAGTCCATGGCTATACACACACAGTACAGACCGCTACTCTGTCACACACACTCCACAGCTGCTGGTGTACTCACACGTAGTACTGGCAGAGCTGGCTCTTCTGCTTGAAGATGTCGTTCTCTAGGGTGAGGAACTCCACAGCAGTGTTCTTCTCTGCTTCCAGGGCACCCTTCTCCTTCTCCACCATCTTCACCCTGTTCAGCTGGTATGAGGAGATGGGGGGCGTGGGGGAGATTATTCAGTGGCTTCTTAGGAGGCAGGTGTCCCCTCCTTCACAACCACACCCCTCCACTCCTCTCCCTCACCCCTCCACTCCTCTCCCTCACCCCTCCACTCCTCTCCCTCACCCCTCCACTTCTCTCCCTCACCCCTCCACTTCTCTCCCTCACCCCTCCACTCCTCTCCCTCACCCGTCCACTCCTCTCCCTCCACTCCTCTCCGTCCACTCCTCTCCCTCCACTCCTCTCCCTCCACTCCTCTCCCTCACCCCTCCACTCCTCTCCCTCACCCCTCCTCTCCTCTCCCTCACCCCTCCTCTCCCTCACCCCTCCACTCCACTCCTCTCCCTCACCCCTCCACTCCTCTCCATCACCCCTCCATCACCCCTCCACTCCTCTCCATCACCCCTCCACTCCTCTCCATCACCCCTCCACTCCTCTCCATCACCCCTCCACTCCTCTCCATCACCCCTCCACTCCTCTCCATCACCCCTCCACTCCTCTCCATCACCCCTCCACTCCTCTCCATCACCCCTCCACTCCTCTCCCTCACCCCTCCTCTCCTCCACAAGCCTCACCCCTCCTCTCCTCCACAAGCCTCACCCCTCCTCACCTTCTCTCCTCTCTGCTCGTTGAGGTGCTCCAGTCGGCGGCTGAGGATGTTGATTGGCTCCTTGAGGCGTCCAGAGCCGATGATGTCCTCCAGGTACTCCAGCATGCCCTCGTCATGCTCTGTCTGGCCTCGCGGCTTCATCATGGCGATCTGCTCCACCTCGCCCTGCACACACACCACATTTTAAAGAAACTGGCGCTGTTATGTGACTGAAGCTAACATCCTTAGATGTACTTGTATACGAGCTGTGTGTGTGAAGGGTGTTCCGGTGAGCGTATGGATGCTCAGACAAGGGTTTGGGCCCGCCACACTGCAGCAGCATTGCCAATATTGGGGTTGGGCTCATTCTCACACGCCAATATTTACATGCTGCTACAGCGTAGTGAGTACAGTAGAGGGGTGCTGGTCTGGACGAGGGAACAGCAGGCCCCGCCCCCTCCTCTCCAGCCCCGGCAACACAGGATCCAGAACAGAGACCTCTACGGGGGTAGAAGGGCCCTCCACTAGGGGCCTGTCCCAGCTGCAGGGGGTGGAAGGGCCCTCCACTAGGGGCCTGTCCCAACTGCAGGGGGTGGAAGGGCCCTCCACTAGGGGCCTGTCCCAGCTGCAGGGGGTGGAAGGGCCCTCCACTAGGGGCCTGTCCCAGCTGCAGGAGGTAGAGGAGCCCTCCACTAGGGGCCTGTCCCAGCTGCAGGAGGTAGAGGAGCCCTCCATTAGGGGCCTGTCCCAGCTGCAGGAGGTAGAGGAGCCCTCCATTAGGGGCCTGTCCCAGCTGCAGGTTTGTCCATCTAATGCTGTGATTCCTTCAAATACTAAAGCAGCAAAAAATGGTTTGCACGGTTTCCTTATAGTTTCAAACCATGATGCGCTGCTATAGCAGTGTTAGGAGGCTTGGAGCGGAGCTGTGTCTCCACAGGTTTGACAACTGGACGGTTGCCCAGGCGACAGCCACAAAAGGAAAAGGGATAAGATGGAGGCTGAGGAGAACCCCACGCTACCTGCAGGATGAGGAACCTGTTGTGGTCCAGGTCGATGCCGTGGCTTCTGAGCAGAGCCCCCACCTCCTTGTAGGTGGCCTTCTTCCCATTGATGTGGTAGGAGGAGCTGTTGTCCTTGTTGGCCGTTCTGGAGACGCAGAACTTGCTGTTGGGGACGACGTCATAATCATCTCCTTCCTGGCTCATAAGGGGGGGGTGGGGGGGGGGGGGGGGGGGGGGGGGGGGGGGGGGGGGGGGGGGGGGGGGGACGACAACAACTTGAATGGGCTGAACAAAGTATAACAATATTCCATCACACCTGTTAAATAACAAACTGAAGAATGCTAGTGATATAACAGCAGCAGTAATCGTGTGTGTGTGGACGTAAGAGAGGAGGACGTGAGAGAGGAGAGGACGTGAGAGAGGAGGACGTGAGAGAGGAGAGGACGTGAGAGGAGGGGAGGACGTGAGAGAGGAGAGGAAGTGAGAGGAGGAGAGGAAGTAAGAGAGGAGGACGCAGGAGAGGAGGACGTGAGAGAGGAGGACGTGAGAGAGGAGGGGAGGACGTAAGTACCTTGTCAGTGATTTTCTGGAAGTGGACCTCCACCGTGCAGCTGTGGACCCCCTGGTGCTCGTCAGAACTGTGGATGAGCACCGACAGCTTCTTGGAGCGGATCTTCTGAGCTCGGTACCCGAACACAAACAGCATGGAGTCGATCACGTTGGACTTCCCGCTCCCGTTAGGGACCGATGATGCAGGAGAAGCGCTGTGGAGGTACGGGACGAGACGAAACTTGAAACTATGTTTTACGAAAGAAAATCTATATCAAAATGGCATTCAATTTAATACAAACCCCCAACATTTCTTTAAATATACCAAAATAAAAATGGAATGATTCAACACTCAAACCATGTGTTGCTTGGTTTTGATGTTCTAACAACAGTTGGAAACATTAAATGATGGGCCTGCTTCATAGAGTCAATATGTGCAGGTCTGGTATGATAATCACTAGGCACCTGTGTTTGCATGGCAATGGAAACGATGGTAAAAACACTAATTGAGAAGGAAAATATGGTGCATATCTACTGGGAGTGGACAGACAGCTAAATCACCAGCTTAAGTGACACCACCCTCCATTTTGATTGTGTGACTGTTTAAAATGAATGCAAGTAAATATATTCAACACACAACTAAACAATAACATACAAATAAAATTGTTCTTTAAACATATTCAACATTTCAATAACTCAAGAGCAACACTGACAGACAGGTATACATTATTATACTGTTCACAATGACAACAACCAAATAGTATTTGATCTTTTAACAAAATAATGTGTAAATAGGGTACAATCTGACAGATCCCGTACCTTGTGGAAAGGCCCCAAAATCTGCTCTCCTGCGTAGGATTTGAAGTTCTGATTAACTATGTGCGTTATCATCAAGCGAGGAGCGCCCGGTTCATTGGTCATGGCTGGGGGCGGGGGCGGGGGGATGCTACCAAGAATCTCCTCAAAACTTCGAGTATCCACCGCCTCGGCTCCCTCCCCAGGAGACGGATCTAGGGCACAAAGTTGGAACTGTTATTTCTCGGTGCGATTCATTTCAGGTGGGGACAGCGCTGTGTGGGGGAGGGGTGATGGAGGGGGGAAACTAACAAGCAAAACATAAGCAAGCCGTCTCGAGCCACAGCCGCACACGGAAGGAACAAAGACTCGCATGGAAGATCGCGAGCTGCCTTCCACAATATGCCACTATGTCTTTGTTCCCAAACATGAACCCTAAGAAACTTAGAGGACTATGAAAAAGCTGCTAGCGAGCCATTCCGCTCTACCAATCAAACGTCAACACAGGCGCTTCAAGGAGAACACACTAACAAATACATTTGTATGTGTTGAAAAGCCGGATTCTCGCGACTTGACACGAGTTACACATAAAACCCTACATTAAACTCGAATAAACGGTTCGTGACAGATGCATAAATTACTGATTGTACCACCATCTCAATGACCAAACGTTTGGTATCTATTGTTCACAGAAACAAATATAAGCATAGCATACAATAAGATGGTGCGAGTGAACAGCTTTCGGAAAGAAAAAAAATTACATATATACAATACTCTAATCATCAACGACAAAAAAAATGTAAATGTCCTAGATCGATTCATCTGAAAAGTTTCCCTGATAAACCATTCTCTTAAACCTACCGAACGCATGAAAAGTTTAACAAAAAAATGTCCTCACAAACTATCCAAAGTTAAATACCTTTCTTTTTGTGAAGGCTCCTCCAGGCAAACACGCACACGCCACCATCATAATCATCTCAAAATTACAATAGGCATAAACTGATGCTTTGCTTACTTTAAAAAATCTAACCAACAAACTACGTGTTATGAATTACGGCAACAACATTTTAACTACCAATGGCACAAAACCACCAGCCTTCCAATCAACGTGACGCGCTGCCATTGAATAAACGCACCACCACAACTTATTCAGATGCAGACACCAAAACAGCCTTTGTTACCATTTGACGTCGCAGCCTCTTCCCCATTCGAGTTGCGTTCTTTGGGGGGTACATCAAATTCGTCTTCTGAGTCATCCCGGGGCTGCAAACCCTTCCCTCGCGCCTTCGCAGTAGAGCTTTTAGACGTTTTAGAGGTCATGATTAAAATATCTGAAAAGATCACACAAAAGGGGAAAGAATATACATACATCAATTGACCGTCTGCCTTTCAGCGCCACTACTGACAAATGCTGTTAAAATAAACGTCTTAATGGGATTTTAAATGTTATCTGGCTAGTCAAAAGTACTGGTTCAAAGAGAGAGAAAATCCACCGCCTTTGAAAATCAGAAAAATAAGAGTAGATTTCATTGAATTGTTACATTTCCAATTATCAATCATTTGTAATTAATACTAGCTGTAGGTTTTATCTATCACGAAAACTACTTAACGGTGACTGACAAGTGAGGAACGTATATCAGCATGTTAGAAGAGCAGTTCTTAAGCCAGAGCTAGCCCGTCAGCTCTCCAACTTCGCTACGTTAGTTGGCTAGGCTAGCCAGCTAGCTAGCTGTCGGAACAACATAACGAACTTGGCCGCGCATTGGGCTGTTTAGCAGCTGCACAAACTGTCGGTTAATTTCAAGCACGCAGTAAAGTGACATACTGCAGGGTAATTTGGTGTTATTGCACTATCCTAGTCCGTAATGCAACATTACGTGACGATATCAAGAGTATTTAACTAGATCATCTGCGCACTGGCGCAGAGTAAGACTGCCTGTGACACTTTGAAATTGGGTGTACAGTAGTTTGGATAATGTTACATTAACTTTTTAAACTTGGGTTGTGCTAGTCTAGTTGCTTTAAACATACACAGTGGTAAACTATTTAGTGCTCCTTAAAGTGGCAATACTTTTGAGTTAAGTTTTTACTTGAATGTTTCATAAATGATGTCAGACTGGCTATGCTTGTGATTAAACTGGGCAGCCTAGGTAATGGAATCGAAACAGAATAATAACGTTAGCCCTCGTAAACTAAATGGACGTTTACTTTGGACACACGTAAGAACGTTTACTTCAGACATTCGTAAGAAAGTTTACTTTAGAAACACGTAAGAACGTTTCGTAGCCAGCAATCACATTTATATTGAATCTAGCTATAGACAAGTAAATAACAACATTAGCTATAGCATATTCAATCTTCTGGCGTTGATCTGTGTTGTGTACTAGCGTCAATGGTTATTCAGAATAATCGTAGATTAGATAGCTACTATTACCAGTACAGGAATAATTGTGTTATAACTAGGTGACAACTGTGAAGGCGAGTCATTTCGCCTAGCTATCTGTCCGGTATAAATTACGACGAATTATATATTTAGTGTGCACCAGAACTGCTCGTGGAGTTGGGCTAGCTCTAGCTAATTATCTAGCTATTTAACAATCTAGTTATTCAGATGACTTGGTTATCTAACAACGTAGTTAAGCTTTCTGCTGCTACCCGATGCTAACTACACGTAAACTTGTGTTCGAATAAAACCTTTACCTTCAGAGTTGATGCAGATCAATAAATTCTACCAGCAATATTCCCTTATTGTTCACCCTTTTAAAGACAAAGTATAAGTAATGTCCAGTATCCCAAAATAAGACATAAAATCCATAAAAACAAGTCTTTGTCGTCCCTACTCACTAACTAGCCTTGAATCGCTGACTTGTAAATGGCGCCGAAAATCTGCCGTCGAACCAAAAGTCGTTATGTACTGACGCAAGGTTCCATGCGTTCATTGGGCAAGAAAAAAACATGAAATTCAAAAAAGGGAGACAATGCCAAGTGTATCACGAGACTAAGGCTAAGAAATGTTATGTTCAAATATACTCTACCAACTAATATTCATAATACCTTTAACTTATAACTCGAATGTAATCATTTTTTCTGACATAATTTTAGTAGCAGAATGTGCCAGTCGTGGCTGTATTCTTTGTCTTTTGAAATTATCTTTAGTCACTAATTGCTGTTTTTATTATTATTGTTATTTTAATTATTGAACATTGCTGTCATCAGTAATCATCTTTAAAATCGTTGTTTAATAACTTCAGAATCCAGCCCCCTCCATTTTTGTTACCATCCGAGGACGTTGCCAGAAGGTCTCGCGACACTCACAGCCTGTGAATCACAGGACAGGGAAGTGCAACGTGAACTGAACTGTGCTGCGCTAGCTAGCCTGATCAACAGATCAACAGATAATGGCAACGTTTGTATTGATCTTAAATAGTTTGTTGCCTGCTACCTTGTCACCGCGACAACATTATTAGTATATCGAATAATATTGGAACTGTACCCTTTATGGAGTAGTGGCCAAGTAAGTTATATAAATGTGAGGGTAATCATCACCTTAGCTAAGCTTGTTAGCTAGCGAGCGTTAGTCAAGGCTCCTAGCAACGACGTTTACTTGACGACCATTCGTTTCAAGGCACGTATTTTCTGAGTTTGTTATTCCGTTATTGCAATTCTTTATTCAGTTAATGGTATTTTTATTCAGTTAATGCAATTCTTCCATGAATATTTGTATGGTATAACTAATGTTATCCTCAAATGCCTTTTAACAATGACACAGCTTATGTTCATCGTTGACTGACAAGCGTATTTCTCTCGTCTTACGCAGATTCGCTGTGTGTCTTGGTACAGAAGCTGGTTGCTGGAGTGGAGAATTGTTTTTCAGCCACCACTATGAGATTAAAAACATCGTTACAGAAGGAGCCAAAACATATCCTTTTATTCATTCGACAGCAAACTGTTTGCTAAAGGAAAAATACTGGCACGTCATTGAACAAATATACACTGCCGATACAGCCAAATGTGACTTGCACATTTAAAGTCATACACGTTATGAGATAGGGAATTTAATCGACAGACTCAAATCATACAGTCCTAAAGGTTTTGAGACTGAGACGATATTAAAGAAATACGTTTGCATTACACACACACACATACACCCAATTCCCTGCTCGTGTCATTCCTTAACACCAAATGCACATAAGGAGCTTGTGAGCAGCGTGGGCTGGACTAGCGCGGACGAGCTGTACTCCTGTAGCGAGGACCACCAGATCCTGAAGTGGAACGTGCTCACTGGGGACACCACCCTGGTGGTGAAGCTGCAGGAGGACATCTTCCCCGTTGATCTGCACTGGATCCCGAAGACTGTGGGCGGCAAGAAGCAGGCCCTGGTAGAGAACTTTGTGCTGACCAGCACTGATGGTAAGTCTTACTAGCACATTTCAATGTTTACACATAGAAGACGGTTTTATAATACTGTATTAAGTTAGCTGTCCAATGTTCTACCACTGAGCTACCCCCCCCCCCCCATCATCTGCTACATGTTTTACATGTTTAGTATATTACATTCAATTCTGAGGTGTGTTCTGTGGTCCATCTTCTGAGCTGTGTTCTGTGGTCCATCTTCTGAGCTTTGTTCTGTGGTCCATCTTCTGAGGTGTGTTCTGTGGTCCATCTTCTGAGCTGTGTTCTGTGGTCCATCTTCTGAGCTTTGTTCTGTGGTCCATCTTCTGAGGTGTGTTCTGTGGTCCATCTTCTGAGCTTTGAGCTGTGGTCCATCTTCTGAGCTGTGTTCTGTGGTCCATCTTCTGAGCTTTGAGCTGTGGTCCATCTTCTGAGGTGTGTTCTGTGGTCCATCTTCTGAGGTGTGTTCTGTGTGAAAAGAGATGGGCTCAGCAGCCCTTGGGCAGAGGTCACGGGTGTGTGACCTGTTGTGTGTGTGTGTGTGTGCCTACATGAGATGTAAACACAGTGGGAGCTCTGCTATGGCAGGCAGCATGTGGTAGCAGCACTAATGGCAGTGTATGGTTGCTTAAACACACCCACAATCTGAAGCAGCAATTTTCCCTGGCGAATCATTGGCCGAAAGCATGTCATATCCCAACACGATACGTGGCACTGTTTTCATTACAACTAGTGGTGATACAGCCATTTTCGCTTGACCTCTTCACCACTACCAACAACAACAACTTCAACATTTCGAGAAAGGGAGGGAGGGATCTCAAGCAACCCCAATTTGTTGTGTCTTTGTGTGTGTGTGTGCGGGGGGGCTACAGTAACATCAGTGTGTGTGTGTGTGTGAGTCTATGGCTGGCTGCCGTGGATGTGTCAAAGCTGTTTCTAGTTCCCTGTTCAGAGAGACACAGTGCACATGCTGCTAGCAGTCTGACTGTGGTCCTAAATGTCAAGAGTCTTTAATTGAACTTGCGTGTTTGAAACTCTGTTTTAATTCTAAAGGTCTTTTAATGCCCCAGCCAGTCACAGTCGTAGAAGTCACTACCTGCTTTTCTGGGTCGGCAAAACGTACTTTTGTCAGGGCTTCCAAATATAGAATCATTGGCACCAGAAGCATGCTGGTCTGCAGTTTAAGGTGACCAGAAATTACATAGAACACTCTAGAATTTTTTAATACGCACCGCCGCAAAGTATAAGGTCGGCCCATGTGTTTGATAAGTGTCTCCATGCCTGATCACTCTGTCTCCTGGGTCTCTGTCTCCATGCCTGATCACTCTGTCTCCTGGGTCTCTGTCTCCATGCCTGATCACTCTGTCTCCTGGGTCTCTGTCTCCATGCCTGATCACTCTGTCTCCTGGGTCTCTGTCTCCATGCCTGATCACTGTCTCCTGGGTCTCTGTCTCCATGACTGATCACTCTGTCTCCTGGGTCTCTGTCTCCATGCCTGATCACTCTGTCTCCTGGGTCTCTGTCTCCATGCCTGATCACTCTGTCTCCTGGGTCTCTGTCTCCATGCCTGATCACTCTGTCTCCTGGGTCTCTGTCTCCATGCCTGATCACTGTCTCCTGGGTCTCTGTCTCCATGACTGATCACTCTGTCTCCTGGGTCTCTGTCTCCATGCCTGATCACTCTGTCTCCTGGGTCTCTGTCTCCATGCCTGATCACTCTGTCTCCTGGGTCTGTCTCCATGCCTGATCACTGTCTCCTGGGTCTCTGTCTCCATGCCTGATCACTCTGTCTCCTGGGTCTCTGTCTCCATGCCTGATCACTGTCTCCTGGGTCTGTCTCCATGCCTGATCACTCTGTCTCCTGGGTCTCTGTCTCCATGCCTGATCACTCTGTCTCCTGGGTCTCTGTCTCCATGCATGATCACTCTGTCTCCTGGGTCTGTCTCCATGCCTGATCACTCTGTCTCCTGGGTCTCTGTCTCCATGCCTGATCACTCTGTCTCCTGGGTCTGTCTCCATGCCTGATCACTCTGTCTCCTGGGTCTCTGTCTCCATGCTTGATCACTTGTGTACCTGTGTGTAACCTGTGTACTGTGTGTAACCTGTGTGTAACCTGTGTACTGTGTGTAACCTGTGTAACCTGTGTACCTGTGTGTATCTTGTGTACCTGTGTGTAACCTGTGTACTGTTTGTAACCTGTGTGTATCTTGTGTACCTGTGTGTAACCTGTGTACTGTGTGTAACCTGTGTGTAACCTGTGTACTGTGTGTAACCTGTGTGTAACCTGTGTATCTTGTGTACCTGTGTACCTGTGTGTATCTTGTGTACCTGTGTGTAACCTGCGTACTGTGTGTGTGCAGGGAAGTTCCACCTGTTCTCCAGGACAGGTCGTGTGGAGAAGAGTGTTGAGGCCCACAAGGGAGCCGTGCTGGCGGGGAGGTGGAACTACGATGGCACCGCTCTCATCACAGGTAGGACACACACACAGATAGATATAGATAGATAGATAAAAATATATATACCGTATTTTTCTGGAATAAAGACGCAGCTCGTACCCCGATTTTACAGTTTTCTTGTGGTTGTATGGCTTTTATTTCAAAGCGGTTTACAGCACGGTTTTAGAACAAAAAAGTGGCTTCGTCCCAAGATCTCTACAGACCGTGCAGCTAATTTAATGCTCAACACTTGAATGGGGTCTTGTTACTTGAAAGAGGAATTATTTATTGTGTCGTCTCATTTACACTATCAGGGCTTTGAAATACAGTGACTTGCTAAAGTAGGCAAATGGATAGAACATAACATTTCTTAAAATTTCAGTAAATGAAACAGCTGAAAAGTCTCAGCGGAAAAGTATGTCCGAACAGGAGCTGTTCGGACCAATCAAATTGTCAGGGCGGGCTTTATACGATGATGGACAGATGATCAACAGTAACGTAATCAACCACGTCCCCAAAGAGCGCTTGGGTTGAATTCGTTTTCAACAAACAACATATTACGTTGCTCGGATTGGTTGTAGGTCTATCCAATTTAGCGAAAAGGCATTTTTTTCCGTGTTCGGTTGAAACACGCCCCATACAACGGAGCAGTTTCAGACTCATATTCTGTCTAGAATTATGAGTATGACAACGTCAGGCTAATATTCCAGTGCGGCCTAGACGCCGATTTACAAACACAAAGTTCACTTTCTGGTGGGATGCGGCTTATAGAAAATGTGGCGTATTTTCCGTAAATATGTGTGGCGGCCTGCAGAAACCCTTCACAATCGTGAAACTTTGACATTCTGGATATTATACACATTTGGAAACTGAAAACTCTCCTGAATACAAATCAGTTTAAATCACTCAGATATCTTTATCCCAACTGAAGTGACATCATTATAAAGTTGACCTGGGTCAAAAAGTGAGAAGGAAGAAAACTGCATTCAAATATTCCACTCCGTTTCATAACACAATTTGACATGGCTTGAAAATATTGCTAGCTAACATGTCCAAAAACCATTCAAATGAACTGTTTTTCATAAGTAATCATATACTTTGTTAGCCTGACATTGTCATACTCAGTCTGAAAATTCTCCATTGGGCTGTGACTATGGGGCGTGTTTCAACCGAACTCGTAAAACAAATGCCTCTTCGCTCAATTGGATAGACCTACAACCAATCCGAGCAACGTAATATGTTGTTTGTTGAAAAAAAATTCAACCCAAGCGCTCTTTGGTGACGTTGTTGATTACGTTACTGTTGATCATCTGTCCATCATTGTATAAAGCCCGTCCTGGCAATTTGATTGGTCCGACCAGCTCCTGGTCTTAAATAGTTTGTCCCCAATACGAGCCCCTCCAGACCCAACTTCCCGACCAAATTGTTTTGTGGGCGGGGCTAAGTTGGGCTGGCAGCCAGGCTAGTGGTAACTATACAAAACATCAAAAATCTCAATTTTGACAGAAAATGACTTTCGATCTTTTATGGCTCATAGCCAACAATGAGCGGCCGCAACATCTGCGATTTTACAAACAAACAAAAAAACGAGTCGCTAGAAGACTGAATCGCAATTCAAATTTGAATAGATTTTTTTATATATGGGTATTTTTATATACCCATATATATATACATATACACACATGTTTACACACATACACACACATATATATACATACCAACTGTATACACGCACACACACACTTACATACATATACAACAGTTGCAGTAACATGCATGCTGTTGTGTGTGTGTGTGTATTTTCCAGCTGGAGAGGACGGTCAGATCAAGATCTGGTCCAAGACTGGCATGCTCAGGTCTACCCTGGCTCTGCAAGGTGAAAATGGACCACCTCTACCCTGCCTCTATCAGGTCTACCCTGCCCTGTATAATCTCTACCCTGCCTCTATCAGCTCTACCCTGCCTCTATCAGGTCTACCCTGCCTCTATCAGGTCTACCCTGCCTCTGCATGGTATAAAAATGGACCAATGGGAGGCTGGGTCAGAACAGGATCAGTGTTCCTCTGGCAGCTCTGAGTGAACAGACCAAACAATCACAACCCACTTATATAATTGGAGGTGTAGAAATACCTGTAGTTTCACCAAGAAGTTGCAGAGAAGGTGAGGTGTGTGTATGTGTGAGACAGAGAGAGAGAGAGATCGAGACAGAAAGAGAGAGTGATGGAGACAGAGAGAGAGAGAGCGAGAGAGAGCTGGTGGTCTGTAACAGCTCTGTGAT